>NW_027185887.1:1161692-1173015 GCF_028583685.1 Petaurus breviceps papuanus | reverse complement strand
TCTCTCTCTCTCTCTCTCTCTCTCTCTCTCTCTCTCTCTCTCTCACACACACACACACACACACACACACACACACTCAAGGGGGTATAGAAACTTGTCTTTCCCAATAGAGAAGTAGGAAGGGAAGGGGGTAAGAGAAAGGGAAAATAGGATAAAAGAGAGAGCAGACAAAGGAAGGCAGTGATCAAAAGCAAAACAGACTTGAAAAGAAGGACAAGATAAAAAGAGAGAGAAAGAAGGATAAACAGAAGATAATAGAATGGAGGAAATGCACAGTTAATTCTCATAATTGTGAATGTGAATGGGAAGAACTTACCTATGAAAGGGAAGTGTATCCACATAGTAGAATGGATTAGAAACCAGAATCCAACAAGATTTTGAATTTACAAGAAACACATTTGAAATAAAGAGATACCAAAAAAAGAGTTGAAATAAGGGGCTGGAAGAGCATCTATTATGCTTCAGCTAAAGTAAGAAGGGCAGGGGTAGAAATCATGGTCTCAAACAAAGCAAAAGCAAAAATAGACCAAATTTAAAAAAATAAGCAGGGAAACAACAGCTTGCTAAAAGGCACCATAGACAAAGAAGTAATAACAATACTAAACATATGTAACAAATGGCATAGGATCTAAATTCTTAAAGGAAAAATTGCAGGAGGAAATAGTAAAATTATATTAACGGAGGACCCCAACTTTCTCCTTTCATAGCTAAATAAGTCTAACCATAAAATAAATAAGAAAGAAGGTAAATAGTTGAATGGAATCTTAGAAAAGTTAGATATGATAAACTTCTGGGGGAAAAAACTGAATGAGAATAAAAAGGAGTATACATCTTCTCAGTTGTATATATCACCTTCACAAAAACCGACCATGTGTTAGGGCATAAAGACTTTACAACCAAATGCACAAATACTGAATGCATCCTTTTCAGACCATAATGAAAAAAAAAAATTACATTCAATAAAGGGCAGTGGAAGAATATACTAAAATTTTATTGGAAACTGAATAATCTCATCCTTTTTTTTTTTTAAGCAATTGGGGTTAAGTAACTTGCTCAAGGTTACACAGCCAGTGATTTTGTGTGGGTGTTAAGTATCTGAGGCTGGAACCAATCCCAGGTCTCCTGACTTTGGGGCCGGGGCTCTTACTGCACCACCTGGCCGCCCCTAAATAATCTAATCCTAAAGAATGAGTGGGTCACCTAGGGTTATATCCCAAAGAGATCATAGAAATGGGAGGAAGACCCATATGTACAAAAATGTTTATAGCAGCTCTTTTTGTGGTGGCAAAGAATTGGAAATTAAGGGGATGCCCATCAATTGGGGAATGGCCGAACAAGTTGTGGTATATGCGTGTTATGGAATACTATTGTGCTATAAGAAATGAGGAGCAGATGGACTTCATATTTACCTGGAGAAGCTTATACTAACTGATGCTGAGTGAGAAGAGTAGAACCAGGAGAAATTTGTACACAATTACAGACACAATGTATGTGTGATGACCAACTTTGATAGGCTGGACTCTTCTCAGCAATGCAGTGATATATGTCATTCCCAAAAGATTCATGATGGAGAGAAATGTGTACATCTAGAGAAAGAACTGAGTTTATATCCAGATGGAAGCAAAATACCTGATCTTTTTCCTTTTCTTATTTGTCCATTTTTCATTACATCTGATACAATCTGTCTTTATAACCTGACTAATGTATAATGTGAAAGAATTTACAGATCCTATGCTTGACTATATGCCGCCATGGGGGGTTGGGGAAGGAAGGGGACAAAATGTGAAACTCAAGGAATTGTGGAATTGAATCCTGTAAACTAAAAGGAAACAAACAAATTAATTTTTAAAAATTAATTTAAAAAATTACAAAGCAAAAAAAATAAAATAGAAGCATAATTTAAAAAAGAATGAGTGGGTCAAAGAACAAATCATAGAAATGATCAATGAGTTCATAAAAGAGAATGACAACGATGAGACAACTTGCCAAAAATTATAGGATGCAGCCAAAGCAGTCCTTAGAGAAAAATTAATATCTCTGAACACATATATCAGTACAAAGGAGAAAGAATAGATCAATGAATTGAGAATGCAACTAAAAAACTAGAAAAAGAACAAATTAAAAATCTCCAATTAAACACCAAAATGGAAATCCTGAAAATCAAAGGAGAGATTAATAAAATCGAAAGTTTAATAAAACCCATTGAACTAATAAATAAAACTAGGACTTGGCTTTATTTTCTTAAAAAATCAAACAGATAAACCATTGGTTAATTTGGTCTAAAAAAAGAAAGAAAAAACCAAATCACCAGTATCAAAAATGAAAACAGCAAATGCACCACTAATGAAGATTAAAATTAAAGCAATTATTAGGAGTTATTTTGCCCAATTATATGCCAGTAAAACTGACAATCTAAATGAAATGAGTATTTACAAAAATGTAAACTGCCCAGTTATAACAGAAGAGGAAGTAGAGCAATTAAATAACCCTATCTTAGAAAAAGAAATTAACAAGCCATAAATGAGCTCCCTAAAAAAAAATCTCCAGGACCAGAGGGATTTACAAATGAATCCCACCAAATATTTAAGGAACAATTAATCCCAATATCATATATACTATTTGAAAAAAAATAGATAAAGGAGTCCTACCAAATTCTTTCTATGACATAGTTATGGTTTTAACTAAACTAAAGAGCAAAAGCAAAAAAAAAGACTATAAACTAATTTCCCTAATGAAATTTTAATACAAAACTTTTAAATAAAATACTAGCAAGAAGGTTACAGCAATATATGACAAAGACCATACACTATGATGAGGTGGAATTTATATCAGGAATACAGGCCTGATTCAATATTAGGAAAACTATCAGCATAATTGACCATGTCAGTAACAAAACCAACAAAAGGCATATTATTATACCAATAGATACAGAAAAAGCTTTTGACAAAATATAGTACCCATTCTTATTAGAAACATTGGAAGCAGAGGAATCAGCGGAGCCCTTCTTAAAATGATAAGTAGTATCCATCTAAAACCAAAAACAAGCATGATCTATAATGGAGATAAACTTGAAGCCTTCTCAAAGAAAACAGAAATGAAGCAATTATTCAATATTGTATTAGAAATGCTATCTATAGGGGCAGCTAGGTGGTGCAGTGAATAGAGCACCAGCCCTGGAGTCAGGAGGACCTGAGTTCAAATCTGGCCTCAGACACTGGACACACTTACTAGCTGTGTGACTTTGGGCAAGTCACTTAACCCCAACTGCCCTCCAAAAAGAAAAAAATACTAGCTATAGCAACAAGGCAAGAAAAAGAAATTGGAAGAATGAAAATAGGCAATGAGGAAACAAAATTATTACTCTTTGCAGATGATTTAATGGTATACTTGGAGAATCCTAAATAATTAACTGAAAAACTAGTTGAAATATTTACAACTTTAGCAAAATTTCAGGATATAAAATAAACCAACAAAAATCATTAGCATTTCTACATACAACAACAAAATCTAGAAGGAAGAGATAGAGGCATTCCATTTATCTTAAAAGACTTCAGTGTTTACCTGCCAAGATAATCCCAGGGGACTATATGAACACATTTGCAAAACATTTTTTCATAAACAAAGACAGATTTAAACAATTAGAGAAATATTAATTGTTCATGGGTAGGCCAAGCCAATATAATAAAAATTACAATTATACCTAAGTTAATTTGCTTGTTCGGTACCAATAAATGTAGTACTACACAAAAGTCATGAGTCAATATTAATCTATTGAAAATATGTTACCAATACATAGAGTCCAGAGACTAGCTCAGGAGAGTTAATAATTAAGTCAGAAATTCAGTAAATGTACAAACTTAATGGATCCTTTGTTTTTTGCTTTGCCATGAAACTTCCTATAAATTAATAACTATTTGTATGTAGGTGAAAAGTCTTGGACTCTAGGAAATCCAGTTTTCTGAGCCAGATAGAAAATAAGAACAGAGACTCATTTCTTTTCTTTTTTTTTTTTGCTTTTTTTGGAAGGCAATTGGGGTTGTGACTTGCCCAAGGTCACATGGCTAGTTTTTGTGTTAAATGTCTGAGGCCAGATTTGAACTCAGGTCCTCCTGACTCCAGGGCTGGTACTCTATTCACTGCACCACCTAGCCACCCCCAGAGCCTCATTTCTATAAGAACAGGCTCAGTAAATCGACAAAGTAAGTCATAGGAGAGTCAGACTTTGTCTGACTTTTGGTATCCCTTCAACCAATTACAATAAATTCTCAAAGAATTGAAAGCATAGATCTAGAAATGGAAATGATAGATAACTCTTACTACCAAGTACTTCCTGAGTCAACAGTGATGATAATATTTATTAAACACTTATTATATGGAAGATATTTTGCTAAATACTGTGTATACAAATACAAGTAAAAAGGCAGACCCTTGCCCTCAAGGAGCTTACATATTCTAATGGGATGGGGGAGTAAAGGAGAAGTAGGGATCTTACATTCTAAAAGTAGTGATAGGAGAAGAAGATGCCTTGTGGTGTGAAGTCTGGAAAATAAGAAGCAAAGCCAGGAGAGGAATGAAGGAAGACTCTGCACCCCTCCCCAAAATGGAGAACCTAGGAACAACTCAATCATGGCAGAAGAGGCAGCAGGGGTGGAGGAATGTTCCAGGGTGAGAAGACTAGAGGAACTGAGGGAATTTCCAGGGTAAGAAGACAACTGAGGCATACTGGAAAAATCTGGAGTGTAAGAAGCAGAGGCAAAATAGGAATGACGGATGGCCACCCTAGTATATATGGGAAGCAAGAAGAGCTGATGAAACATCATTGATATACATAAGAGATGAGACCTTTCTTAAAGAAAAAGAGAAAGCTGAGAAACCATCTTTGGTGTTACTCCCCATCCCACCCCCAACCCTATCCAAACAAGGAGCTCAGCAGCTAGTAGAAACCTACCTAAGATAATGATTTGAAAACTTGTACCCTTCCCTATCTGGAGCCCTCTTGGGGCTTTGTAATAGTAATGTGAATTTGAGGGTCTTCCCTGTGTCCTAATAGGCCTAATGTAATCACATGGAGCCTGTGGTAGGAAGAGTTTGCTGAAAGGTGGAGCAGGAAAGGTGGAGCAGAGCCCAGAGGAAGCTTTGGCTCAGAGCAGTTAGGCAGAGGGAGGAAAGAAGACACAGACAAGGAGACAGGTAGGCTTATGATTGTTTGTTTGTGGGAAGGCTAAAGGATGGTGTGGCTCCTTGCTGTGTTATGGTGTATTAACTTCTTTGTTGCTATGATGGATTTGACATTCTGGTGTTGGGATTTGACTTTCTGGTGTCTGAATAAATTTTTTGCTTCTCTCTTCTATATGGAGAGTCTGTTATATTTTACAATTCAGAATTATGCCAGCATAGTCATGGTCACTGTTGGTGCTATGAATATTGTGTTGGCACTACATTTGGTGACAAGGATGGGATCATAAAACACAAGACCTCTATTTGGAGACAAAAGGACCTTAAAAGAAGAAATGGATATCCCAGGATGGAAGGATTTACTTTATTCCTCCCTAGCAAGGGAATGGGTTAAAAGTACAGGGTTCTGCAAAAGCTGGGAACTCAGGCTACAGAAAGGAGAATCTGGATATTTAGAAACATGTTTGCAAGGAATACCAATAAAACCAGGGAGAGAACTGGAAGAAGTATATACAAGAGGTTAGGTTTTACTAACAGCTTACCATATTATATGTAAAAGTAGAGACAAACTGCTGCAGGAGAAAACTCAGATGGAAAGGGAGTTGGGGGGCGGCCAGGTAGCACAGCGAGTTAAGAGCACCGGCTCCAGTGTTGAGATAGACCTGGAGATCGAATCCAGGGCTCAAACACTTAGCAACCACCCAGAAACACCTGGCCGTGTAACTTTGAGCAAGTTACTTAATCCCAATTGCTTAGGGGCGGCCAGGTGGCTCAGCGAGTAAGAGCACTGGCTCCAGTGTTGGGACGACCTGGAGATCAAATCCCGGGCTCAGACACTCAGCACCACACCCAGAAATAACTGGCCATGTAACCTTGAGCAAGTTACTTAACCCTGATTGCTTAAAAAAAAAAAGAAAGAAAGGGAGTTGGCTGTTACAGCATTCAGGGTCTCCTTCAGAAGGACAAGCTGGAGGGTCTCAGGTGGTAGAAGAGAAGACTGCTATGTGTTTAGCTCTCAAAAAGAAGCCAAAAAACTAATAAAAATAATGTACATGTAGCTCAGGCTGAGCCTAGATGGAGAGATGACCACTGCCAGAAAAATGGGAGGAAAATGAAACAGAGTTAGATGAGGAGGCTTTTACAAGGGTAGAAGTTTGCCTTACGCTAAGAAGAAAGCAGGAGAACCACAGGGGGCCAAAAAAAGAGTTTAGGGAGATAATTGAGGAGTTCACTCAGCAGGAGGTTACTGATATATTAAGTTGATTCACCCAAAGGATGGAAGAATTATTAGTGCCTTGGATGGTGAGAATCAGTGATGAAGATACCAGAGGAGTGTGGGTAGGTAGCATGAATTGCTTGAAATTTGTAGGTATTAGTCAGAATCCTTTTGTACAGCAAACTTTTAGGGATTACCATATGCAAGGAGGTAACAATATGACCAGTCTGTTCACTTTAGCTACCAAAGGATGAAATAAAATGTATCCCACTGATTCTACGTGACCCAGTGGAGACAGACCTTGGTATTCACTTAGAGACCACATGAGACAGTTAAAAGAGAAGGCAATGAAGACAGCAATCATGGTTGGAGATGCAAATGTGTATCACACTATCACCTTAGCAATTCCTCACAGAAATATCCTGGTGGGGATGCCTCTTCCTGCTTATAAGCCCCTAATTCTAACTCTCCTAATTGGGGAGATAAGGCACCCTCTTTCAGAGGTACTGGAGAAGATTTCGCAGTTAAGTGACTTAGGAGAATGGGAAAAAGATAAATTTCCTCAAGAGAGAAGAGCAAATGGCCAGAACATTCAAAGTCAGAATAAATTGATGAGAAAAGAATTGTTTACTGCTCTCTTGAGAGCAGGAGTAAATTTTGGAAGAATAGATGGTATTCCAACTAATGAGCTATATAAAATGTACCAAGAAAAGGGACTTAATATTAGATGGAATAGGGAAGTGAGGACCACCCCTACAGATCTTTCTGAACCATTGTATCCAGGTTTGTCATACCTTCAGGGAAGACTCAGATTAAAGAAAGTACTAGGACAGGTGAAAGTAGTCAATATGCTGAACTTATGGCAGCACTTCAAGCTATTAAAACAGAAGAAGGAGGACAATATCACATATTTACTGATTCATGGGTGGTAGCTAATGGGTTAGCTACATAGATGCCCATGTGGAAAAATCAAAATTGCAAAATTCATGGCAAAAAAGCCTGGATCAAAGAATTACGGGAAGATATATGAGACAAGTCTTTGGTTAATAATTTGTCAGTTTTTCATGTAGATGCTCACGTCACCATGCCAGAATGTGAGTACAAGGCAAAGATTGCTATTCAACATATTCTCCCTGCTTTGACACCAACTGATGATCCTGTACTAGAAAAATGGGTCCACCAAACAGCCAGACATTTGGGGTCCAGGCCACATACCAGTGGGTACAAGATCAAAGTATTTGTATTTTTCATTCATTGTTAAAACAGGTAGCAGAGAAAAGTCATATACGTCAACTGGAAAAGGAACAAACTATTTCTCTGGAGAGATAACAAGGGTAAAATTCCAGCCCAAAATTGGCAAATAGATTATATTGGTCCCCTTCCCCGAGATAAAGGATACAAATTTATCTGTATTTGTGTTGACACCTATTCAGGTGTACTAGTGGCTTGTCCTTATAAGAATGCAATCCAGAAAACATCCGTAAAACTCTAGATATCATAAGTCTATATCATGGAACCTCAATGCAGATTCAAAGTGACAGTGGGTCACATTTCAAAGGTAATGAAATGAAGAGATATTGTAGATAACAATATAGAATTGATATCGTATTCCATATTATCCACAAACATCTGAGTTAATTGAAAGAATGAATGGATTTTGGGGAAAGAACAAGTAAGGAAGCTAAGTGCTAATAATTCTCATCAATATTGGAAATATAATTTGTTCACTGCTTTATGTAATTTGAATAATAGACCATTGGGAGGAAGTTCACCTCTAGCCAGAATGATGCCCCCAAATCTGCAAATTATAAAACAATAAACAATAAGATTCCAAATATTGAGTACTGGACTGTGAGACAAGATATCCCAGCACCATATCCAGAAACACCTGGATCTGCAGGATATGATCTACATTGTTTGGAGGACATTTGGTTGGATAGAAAATAAATAAGAAAAATGTCCACTGGAATATGTATAAGAATCTCTAAAAATCATTTTGGATAGATATTACCTAAATCAGGATTAGCAGCTTGAGGAATATATGTATTTCCTGGAGTAATAGATTCTAATTAACAAGGAGAAATTATTGTGGCATTCCAAAATTTGGGTGAAGAACTCATACAACTTTGTAAAAATGATAGAATAGTTCAAGTGATCATTATTTCTGGTGAAACAATATCCCTTATGAAAATTGACCCTCCTTCCAAAATAACTGTGAGAGGAACTGAAGGGTTTGGTTCTACTGATAGAATAAAATTGGGAGCTAAAGTATGGGTAAAGTAGAAGCCAGATGATGTGCCAAAGCCTGCAGAAATTATAGCACATGGGAAAGATAATACTATAACTGTTGCTTATTCAAGAGATGATGATTACCAAAATGCACAATTAACTCATATATTCTACCATGAATGACGTTATGATAGTGGATTAGTGGACTCCAGAAGCATGGCTGATCCTATATCTACTCTGCTTCTGATTATTGACTCCTTATTTCTTTTTGGATTTTTGTCTGTTAAACTTGTTTGCTAGATTTGTTTCCTCTAGGCTTAGTACCCTCCCCCTGCAGATGCCTGATCACTTAAGACAGATGTCAACCCCTGTCTATGACTGTTATGTGTCACCCCTGGACCTGGTATCTACTGTGCTCCAGATGCCAGCTAAAGAACTGACCTCTCGAACAGGACCTCTTGGGGCAGGCACAGCCCTCCAATTTCAGCAGAAAGTAGCTATGGAGTAAGAGACTTTCATCCCTTACCCCAAGATTTTGAGCCCCACTTATTTGAGGAGGGAATGACCCTAAAACATTGTTTTATGTGCTTATTTTCTGTTACCCTTGTTACATTGTTGTAAAGTTTTGTTGACAACAGTTACCCCTAAACTCCCATTAACCTATGTAATGAAATGTATTGCTAATGT
The DNA here is from genome assembly GCF_028583685.1 of Petaurus breviceps papuanus. NCBI lineage: Eukaryota > Metazoa > Chordata > Mammalia > Diprotodontia > Petauridae > Petaurus > Petaurus breviceps. The sequence goes on along the minus strand of NW_027185887.1, from coordinate 1,163,708 downwards.
ATTTTTGCTATGTAAGGGATATGAAAGATCTTGGGGTCAGATGTAATGGTAATGGGAATTTGAAGATCTTCCCTGACCCTTAATAGGTCTAAGGGAATTTTAAGATCTTCCCTGCCCCCTAAAAGGCTCAAGGTAATAATATGGAACCTGTGGTGGGAGGAGTTTGATAAAGGGTGGAGCAGGAAAAGTGAAGCAGAGCCCAGAGGAAGCTTTGACTCAGAGCAGTTAGACAGAGGAAGGAGAGAAAACACAGGCAAGCAGACAGCTAGAAGTCTGAGTATTTGTTTGTGGGAAGGCTAAAGGATGGTGTGGTTCCTTGCTGTGTTACTGTGTATTAACTTCTTTGTTACTATGATGGATTTGACTTTCTGGTTCTGGGATGTGAATTTCTGGTATCTGAATAAATGTTTCGCTTCTGTCTTATATATGGAGAATCTGTCATATTTTGTGGTTCAAAATTATGCCAGCAATATTCATAGCTGCTGTCAGTGCTGTGAATATTGTGTTGGTGCTACATTGATTGGTTACAGTAAATAACCTTAAATTAATTGCATTTGGTTCCATCTTTTGTTTGATACATAAAGTTAATATATGAATTCTCTTTTTTCTTTTTTGTTATTGATGCTGATTTAACCATAGATTTACTCATTTATGACAGCATTTGTTACTAATTGTAGGAAATAATATGGATAAGATAGTTCTGTCATTTACCTCATTCCAAGTTATCCTGATGGACCTAAAAAAGCACTAATACAGTAGGACAATGGGAACAGTCACAAACCCTCCTCATCTCAGTAAATTGATAGCTACAAAAGAGATGAGCATATTATGATTATGGGATTAGTATGAAAACTAATACCACTTTCTGGCAAAACTATAATTAAGAATTGTATTGCCTGGGAGGGTAAGAGGAATGGTACATGAGGATGTGAGACTCATCTGGAGTAGGGGATAGGGTAAAATTGAACTGGCTAGTTTAGAATCAAGAGTTTGGAGGGGGGAAGTAGGTGAATCCAGAGCTAGAGTGATTGCCTAGGAAAGCTGGGTGGAATGAGAGAATGCAGTGGAATTGGAGAATATGTTTAGATTTAGACAGAGGGAGAGACGAAAAAAGAGAAAGTAATGGTTAAATAGTTTAGAGTTATGGGATTGTTAAGGTGGAACACATATGGAAGAAGACAGGATCAAGGCATTAACTATACCTGCGTATAACTGACGTGGACAGAATTAAGAAGGGAATTCTTCATGGGAATTTGAATATATTCATGGGAATTAAGAAGGTCGATGAATTAGGAAGCAAGAGTAGTTAAGGGGTCATAAACCTGAAAATTGAAATTCCCAAGTATTAGGGCAGAAAGTTCCCAAGTACAATGGATTAGAGGAGATAGAAAATCTCTGGAATAGGTACTGAACTCCTGGATAAAGGATAAAAAATGACTCTTTGACCAATAGATCACACACATCAGGATCTAAGCAAGGTGATATACCAAAGGGAGTTACCTTTACAAAAGAAATTGCTTCATGATAAGTAGCCTACAATGGGGAGGCAGTCTGAAAACAACAGAAAAGAAGAATGCCATTCCTCAGTCAGGCCTGATGGGTATGGGAGTATGAGAGAAGTTTCATCTAGAACTAGAGAGAATTGACAGTGATTCAGTGTCTTCTAGGAGAATCAGGTTTCTTTGATTGTAATGATATGGCAGATGTGTGAGAGAAAGAGGCCTAATGGGAAAAGTAGTTTCTTAACAACAGAAAGAAGGTTCCATGTGGTACAACATAAAGAGAGAGTACAGTGAGACAGGGACAGAGGAAGCATAGGGCTAACTTGGGTGGGCATGAGGTAGTGGAGAGTGGCCACACAGAAGGGGTACTTCTGCCTGGACAACCTAAGATTCTGATTCCCAGGAATTCTGAGTAGAGTCATAGGCAAGTAGGGAAAATAATACTAGCTATTATAAGCACATAGCGCTGTAGCAGCAAGCACCCCAAGTGCGTCCTCAGGGTTTGCTGCCCATA
>NW_027185887.1:1150055-1161682 GCF_028583685.1 Petaurus breviceps papuanus | reverse complement strand
TTAGCCTAGGGGCAGGGAAGATCTTTAAAATTTACATTCGCATTACAAGCGCTTACTATGTGCCAGACATTAGGTTAAGTACTTTACAATTATTATCTCATTGTTCCTCACAACAACCCTGGGTAGTAGGTGCTATTGTCATCATCCTCATTTTACAGATGAGGAAACTGAGGCAAATAGCATTTAAATGACTTGCCCAGGATGGCACAGCTAAACGTATCTGGGGATGGATTTGAACTCAGGTCTTCTTGACTCCAGGTCCAGTGCCCTATTCACTGTGCCACCTAGCTGTCCCTGGGAATGAAATGGGAAGTGGGAGGCAGGGGCAATAGCAAGACAGATTGTAAGATGCCATGCCAGATAGGCCCTCATCCTAGCAGCTAAAGGCCAGGTGGGGAGAGAGCAACAGAGATTGGATGAATGAGGCTGTAGTCTAGTGTTTGGCTCATCGTGTAACTAATTCAAAACTGGGCTTGAATAGTAGTTGATTTACTCATTTTCTAATCATCTTCCCTAGTGGCCAGTTCTAAAATTAGATTATCTTCCCTCTGGTGCAGGGTCTTAGTGGTGAGGAGCTGGTTGTACTAGGGCTGACTGCAGGATGCTTTTGCTGACTGGTATTGGTGGACATTGACCCAATGGTCAAGGACATGGGCTAGAGGTTGGACAGGATGAGATAACAAGTCAATAAGGTCACTTTTTAAGTTATCAGGATATTCTTATACCCCACCCGCCAACAGAGAAGTGAGTCCTAAACAAAAAGTTCTTTTTGTCATGGATCTCTTTGGCAGCCTGGGAATGCCTGTGGATCCCTTTTCAGAATGTTTGTAAATGAATAAAATAAATACATAGGATTACCAAAAAAACCCATTTATATGGACATAGTTATTAAAAAATATTTTTAAAGTTCATTGATCCCAGGTTAAGAAGCCCTTCCCTAAAGCAATGGAATATAAGACTAGTAAATGTTAATGGGGAGCAAGAGATGATGAAACGTTTGGACCAAAAGTTCACCCAAAAGCCCAGATGTGGTATCCGAAGGGAAAATCTGTAATGGTCAAGAGAACACATTCACACAAGGTGCATAAAGGGGGTACTGAATGGAAGCACAGGGGATATAGGAGACAAACTTCTTGCATTTCAGATTTGCCTGGATCTAACGTAGACTCTCCAAATGTGCTAAACAGGGGGATGCTCCCCACTGGGTTGGATGGTGAATTTTGTAGCTTTAAGGAAAACAGTCTCCTGAGGTTCAAAGGTGTTAAAATCTGAATTAGCAGGGAAAGTTCCCATATTGAGTGGCTCACCTATCATGAATGTATTCGAGTAGCTAGCCAAGAGTCACACAAGATAGAGCTGATTAAATATGACTCCTTGAAGACTGAAATAAGTATATGGTCAACCCTTTAGATCAGCTCTTTCAGATCATTTTCTCTCACTTCAACCTCTAAAAGAAATGTTTTAAAAACCACTACTAAAAATGATTGATTCAGTCACTTCCAAATGCTGTATCTACATGATGCCAAATCATCTAGGCAGTTCAGCCAAAATGTCAGTCAATTCAACGGGGAAAAAACCCTCAGTCAAATTACTCTTTTGGCAAAACTGGTTGACTGGCTGAAATATTCACTTTGCAACAAATTGTTTAGGTATTGTGCATAAACTGTCTAAGATAATGAGTCATTTACCCCCAGATTCTTTCCAACTATTCCAGCCCCACCCCCATAGTCCCTCAAAAAGAGATTATTGCCTTACTGTCCTGTACCTCTACCATTACTGGAATTGTTTTTTTAACTCTTACAACTAGGTTATTTTAATGTGCTACCTTGAATTTGGAATTCTATTAAAAAAGCACTGGGCTGGAGAAGAACTGAGTTGTTTTTTCAATCACCCAGCTTGAGCTATTATATATACCATGAGATAGTCTGATTGCTTTTATCAAATGGATTGTAAAGTATCACACACACACACCCACACACACACATCCCTCCAGTTCTCATCTCTCACAGCTTATCTGTGAATATTCTGACCCAGAAACAGACCATTTAAGCCTTCTCAGAAAATAGAATCACTGAGTTCATCAAGACTTTTTTTTTTTAATTTTAGCACATATGTTGGACAATATTTAACTTCTGTCAAACTGGGCTGTGGATAAACTTCTTTTTGGGAGAGAGATGGAGTTTATATTAAGTAGCATTGATCTCAAGGAGTAGTCCCAGAATCTGCTCTTTCATGGGACTACAAGCTCCATAGTTTGTGCCAGGCAATTGCCGCTACTAATGAAAGAGGCTTAATTTTGCATGACACCCTGACCACCTGTGTATTTAGGAAACTAGTGTGGCTTTTGCATAGAAAGGAGTAAAATTGTTTCTAAGTGCTGTGGAAGGAACCACTGGCATCCACAGAATACCTTGCACAGGTTATCTATCTCATCAATTCTCACATTGGTCCTGTATGATAGGTATTAAAGATGCAGCTAAGCCCATTTTTACAGATTGGATCATTGATTTTGAACTGGAAGAGGATGTAGAAACTGAGGCTTAGAGAGATTTTTGTAGCTTGCTCAAGATCACAAAGCTAGTTAGTATTGGAAGTGGGATTCAAACCCAGGACTCTTGACTCCATGCCACATGATCTTTCCCCTATACCACACTTACCTTACCAATGTACTTGTGTGATTGGGGATTACAGGGTGTGTAATTGTGTGATTACCTCACAATGTACAGGGACACCTCCCTTGCTAGAGACCATACAGGTCTTACAATGGCTAAGAAAAGGAATTTTGCATATCACAGATAGTAAAATTCTCTACAGAATTTTATTCCAGTGCCTCATCATGGTGTGAAGGTGACCCTGGCTTCTCAAAAGCTATTCTGGAAAAGTATAAGTTCTGACTGGTTTTACCATACCGTAAATCCCTTGAGGGCAGGCACTCTCTTTTATGTCTGCATATATAACATATAAGGGACTTCAAAGAAGAAGCAGAATAAAGGATGTTGTCAGGGGAGCAAGTGGTTAAAAAAAATGGGTTAGTGTATCAGCAATGCCATATTCACAATGCCTATAGAGATTACAAATATGCTGATATAATTATCCATCACAAAATACTTCAGGTTGGCCATTTGGGGAAATAAACTAGAAAATTTATTAAGATACCAAAAGACTGAGTCCCAAAACCAGAAAGTGAAAGCCATCAGAGTAGTTATGATATTGGCACAGGTAGATAAAGTAGAAAGCACCCACATTTTCAAGCCTTTAAAACAGAACAGGCTACCTCAGGGAAAGGTCCTCCTCTCCCCACTCACAGCAACCACCCAGTGTCCTGGAAGAGCGCTCCCAGCAGCTCCGGCCCCTGGCAGTGCTCAGCCGGAGTCCTAACTCAAAAAAAAAAAAAAAAAAGGCAACTGCCGCCAACTGCCAACCGCAGGACCGTTAGCTCGGCTTTTCACTTTCTCTTGCTCTGCTATGTCAGCACGTCCATGGGGCATGGGAGATCTTTAAATCCCATAACCCTTACAGTTAGTCATGTGACAAGAGCAAGTAATAGCTTCTGTAGATCCCATGGACTTCACTAATATCCCTGTGATTTTAGGAAAAATTAATAGGACCTGAAGTATGATGGGTGAGCTACCTCTATGGTTAACTTAGGGGAGGACCCAGACCCAGTCCCATAGGATGGGTAGGAGTTAATGGGTTATTATCTTTACCACCAAAGGACACAGTGACATTAATGAGATCACAAATCTATTTGTTTATATGAGTATTCAGTTAAGTGAAAAATACAATAATAATTATTGAAATCTTATCATAGTGCTTTATATGCAGGCACTCATTAATTTTGTATTTTTTTAATGTGGCTAGATGCTACAGTGGATGGAGTGCTGGACCTGGAGTCAGAAAGACTTAAGTTCAAATCCTGGCTTAGATATATTTACTAGTTGTGTGACTCTGGGCAAGTCACTTGGCCACTGTTTGCCTCAGTTTCCTTATCTGTAAAATAAGAATAATGTTAATAATAGCACCCACTTCCCAGGGTTGTTGTGAGGAAAAAATGAGATAATATTTGTAAAGTATTTTGCAAACCTTAAACCACCATAAAAATAGTAGCTATTGGTTTTAGATGAATGCTGAATATCCTAAAGAATATTTTTATAATTCTTTTCTTTCTTTATATGACTATCTTTTCTCTAACTACAGCAGTAAGAATTTATTCAGATATTTCAGGAGATCATCCTCATACATACTGCTTCTACCAGGGCACATCTCTCATCCTTCGTGATCCAGGTCCATGTTTTTCTGTAAATCCTCCATAAAGAATACGCCAAATGTGCTGGAGACCTTCCTGTTGTTCTGCTAATATTTCACAGGTAGTAGGGCAGCTCTCAGTCTGTCCACCTGTCATCCCACACGCTTGCTAAATGAGCAGGCTCATTCTTTTTCAAGTAATTCATGTCCTTATATGTGCTTAAGGCCACTGCTCACACACAATTCATCGCTGTAGCATTAAGTTTACTCTTTTTTTTTTAAGAGAGAGAAGTAAGGCAAAGGATTAGAATTGTTAAAAAAAAAATTCATATTGTGCTTTCTTATGTAGTCATAGCATATGGCGTTTTCTTGATGATTTTAAGTATTACACACCTAGAAAACTACATATAGACAATTCCTGGGTCTATTTCAGTGAAAAGCAAAGACAAATTAAGGAATTTGCTTGCCTTTGTTTTGTGAAATGATTTACAAGAGGGGTATTGTATTCCAAATGGAGGGGTAGTGACTACTGAACTAGATCGGAAAGAAGTATCCAAATGTTGGCTGTCCTAGGTCCTCTTTTTTGGCACGGCAACCTGTTCTTCATTAATCTACATCTCAATATAGGTCATTATAGGTCATTCTTGCTTTGGGCGTATTCATTTTGTGAATGTTTGAACTTGCAAATTTAATAAAACAGGACATGCGCGTTGCTAACATTTTCGAAAACCTTTATAGGTGACTCCATAAATTCAGGAAACGTGCATAGAAACCTGCCTTGAAAGATGTTAAATTGTACTTATTTCTAGGTCTGGGGAATTACTGAGCTTCTGGAACATATTTGAAGATTTAGATTTAATGAGAGGAGTCCTTTTCTTACTCTTCTCTGTTCTTTGCCATATTTTATTTAGAATCCATCCTCCTTCAGTCCCTCCCTCTCTTCCTTCTCTTATCTCCTTTTCTTCTCAACCCTCCTTCCTTTCTTGTTTCCTTCTTTTCTTTAATTTTCCTCTCCCTTCTTTCACTTTTCCCTTATTTATTTTTGCTATGTCGGTTACTCAATAAGTATTTTATAAAATGTCTACTATGTGCCAATCACTGTGCTAAGCAGTGAAGAGGAAAAAAAAACAACCCCAAAACAAAAAAACCAACCAGTTCCTACTCTCAAGAAAGTCTAAAGGGGATACAACATGTAATCATGTACAAATGATATAGATATAGATCAATATAGATGATAAATTAGAGATAATCACCACACAGAAGGTACCGGTATTAAGGGGTATCACAAAAGGCTTATTGTAGAAGGTGGGATTTGAGCTCACTTGAAAGAAACCAGACAAGACAGGAGATAGTGATAAGGAAGGAGAGATTTCTAGGCATGAGAGATAGTACAGAAGTGATAGATGGAGTGTCTTATATGAAGAATGGCAAGGAGGCCAGTGACACTGCAAGGCAAAATATGTGAGAGGTGAGTAAGGTATAAGAAGTCTGGAAAGATAGAATAGGCCAGGTTATTAAGGACTTTGAACACCAAATGGAAGCTTTTATATTTGATCCTGGAGGTGATAGAGAACCACTAGGGTTTATTGAATGGTGGGTAGGAGTGGGGGGAATGGTCCAACCTGTGCTTTAGGAAAAACCAATTTGACAGCTGAATGCAAAATAGAGTGGGGTGAGATGATGCAGGGAGATCAATTAGAAAGCTATTGCAATAGTCCAGGTGTGAAGTGATGAGGGTCTGGACTGCAATGGTAGCAGTGTCAAAGGAAAGAAAGGGATTTGTAAAAGCAATGCATCAATGAGATGCAGCCATAGATTAGACATATGGGATAGGGCAGGGGAACAGGGCGAAGGAGAATGAGGAGTCAAGGGTGGCACCTTGATTACAAATCTTTGTGACTGGAAATATGGCAATGCCCTTGCCAGTAGCAGGAAAATTAGGGAGAAGGGGAGTTGGAGGGGAAAAATAATGAGTTCATGTTGAGTTTAAGATGTCTATAGGACATCAAGTTTATGATGTCCAATAGGCAGCTAGAAGTGTGAGACTAGAGGTCAGAAGAGAGGTTAGGGCCAGATAAGTAGATCTGGAGTCATCCATATGGAGATTATTATTTAATCCATGTAAGCTGACAAAATCACCAAGTCAAAAAAAAATAGCATAGAGGTAGGAGAAAAGAACTCATGACTGAGACTTAGGAGCCAAGCATGATTAGTGGGCATGACCTGAATGAAGATTCAGCAAAGAAGACTGAGGAAAGGTCAGAGCTAGTATCCTTGTTTTCATTTTGAGTACCCTCCTCCCCAAATCAAACTAGACCCATACCCTCCCTCCTTTTTACTGTCTTATGCCATCATCACTCCCCACACACCAAACTCTATCCATATCTCCTCCCTCCTTTCTACTAAGTTTTATACTTTGGTCAAGTCCTTGCTCAAGACTCATCTCCTTGGGGCAGCCAGGTAGCATAGTGAGTAAGAGCACCAGCTCCAGTGTCAGGATGACCCGGGAATCAAATCCCGGGCTCAGACACTTTGCACCCACCCAGAAACACCTGGCTGTGTAACCTTGAGCAAGTTACTTAACCTCAATTCCTTTAAAAAAAAAAACTCATCTCCTTGCAGCTATCTCAAATTAACCAGAGCAATCCATATTATACCTTTACCCACAACCCATATCAATTTAAAATTCTTTCATTGTTGTTGCATGTTTTGTCTCCTCAGCTAGATTGTAATATCCCCAAGGGCAGGAACATTGCCTTCTGCCCCACAGTATCCTGGAGTAACTGGGCATTCTTCTCTCTACTCCTGGGGACCTCAGAAGAGGTAGTCCAGTTTCAAAGTCTTCTGTGGGTCCCCATCTACTCAAAACAATAGATCTTAAAGCCTTCTACTGATATATTTACTCTACTTTCTCACTGGTCAGCAAAAAGTTATAATTAGTTCAAATCAAAAGGCATTTTACTGAATAGCATAGTAAGGAAATTCCCAATAGAACATTCCTGTAATAAACATGGAACATACTTTTCATCAAATTTAAAAACAACTGGTGGAGATAGATCACACATGAGAGAGACACACATGGGGAACATATGTGTGGGGACAACTCACAATTTCAATGCTACAGAATGATCTGGTGATGTCATCTTGCTGGTTCCACTAAGCCTGCTCCTGACTGGGTATGGTTTCTCTACTAAACATGTTGCTCCTTTGGAACCCACTGCTCTTGTGATAATGGATTCACTGATCTTTTCTGGCCCCATCATCATCATCATCACTAAAGTTAATATTTATATAACACTTTACAAATATTATATACAACCCTGTAAGGTAGGTGCTATTGTTATTATTAATCTGCTTTGCTATTATTATCCTCATTTTTCAGGTGAAGAAACTGAGGAAGAAAGAGCCAATTGGTTTGCCATGAGGTTACACAACTAGGAAGAGTCTGAGGTCACATCTGAACTCAGATTTCCCCTCCCCCCCCCAATCTTTATTCTCCTGAATGCCATTTCTACTTCCTATATAAGGATATTTGGACCTTTGATGTTAGAGTTGAGTATGGTGTTTCTACTATCCTTGATGGAGAAGGCAGACTGTTAAAACAACTCAGATTTTTTGATCACACTATCCATAGTCTTCATAGGAAAGCCAACTATACCTGGTGTTTAAAATTGGAAAAGATTGTAATAAATGTCTGAAGCAGAATTTGAACTCAGGTCTTCCTGACTCTTAAGTCCAGCACTCAATACACTATGCCATATAACAGCCTCAACTGATAGTTGAGTTTCTGGTTTTCTGTTTAAATTACTGTTGAGTGGGCGGCTAGGTGGAGCAGTGAATAAAGCGCCGGCCCAGGAGTTAGGAGGACCTGAGTTTGGTTCTGGCCTCAGACACTTAACACCCACACACAAAAAAACTAGCCATGTAACTTTGGGCAAGTTACTTAACCCCAATTGCCCTCCAAAAGGCAAAAAAAAAAAAATTACTGTTGAGCAACCAATAAGGCATAATGGATAGCGTGCTGACCTTGGAGTCAAGAAGACCTGGGTCCAAATCCTGCCTCTGACACTTATTAGCTGTATAACCACAGTTAAGTGTTAAGTTTTGTAGACCTCAGTTTCCTCATTCATAAGATGAAAAAGTTGGACTCAAAGACTTTCTAGCTCTAAAACTATGATCCCATTAACTTCCTTTGGATTCAGCAGTCACCGCCTATATATCAGGTGTCACACTGATCTTGGTATAAATTCCTCTTAGACCTCTGCCTCCCTTTGAGGTGCCTTGCCAAAGACTGTCCTAGGAAATGTCGTGGCAGCACTGACAGTATTTTTTAATACATTCCTCTTTAGGATATAGACCCGTCTGCCTCCAAGGGAAGGGTATCAGTCCTCAGTTCTGTCCCCCTAATTTCCTAGTTTTTTTTTTTTAATTTATGTGTTCATCATGTCCCCAGTAATAGAATAGTCTGGTTGATTGGACTGCCCATTCATGACTTGCTGTGATTGTATCAATCAATCAAGAAACATTCATTAAGGGCATCAGGTACTGGGAATACAACACCATAAATGAAACAGGCATAAATGTAAGCCCTAAAAGAGATTACAATTCTAGAGGGAATTCCGGCATGTACCTCCAAGTATATATGAAATAAATGCCCAGGTAATTTGGGGATGAGGAACTAGCATTTTAGGATTAGGAAAGTTCTTAAGTAAAAGGTAGCATTTGAACTGAGCTTTGAGGGAAGCAAGGACATCCACTAGTACCAGGGAATGCCAATGACACTTGTTTCTGTGTATCCTTCCAATCAATCTCTTTTTACTCCAACAGTCTAAGAGTTTCATGGTATTCCTTCCTGTACCTCTTCAATAAAACCCAAGCACTGATTGGCTTGTCCCTTTAGGCCAAACAAACTAAAGTCTTTAGTACCTGATATTTGCAGAATGATAGAGCAAACTGGAAATAGAGTAAAATCCACAAGGAGAGAGATGATAGCAGCTATGTTAGCATATGTGTTTGGTCAGGGGAATAGGTGTCAGGCCAGAAGTGGACGAATTCAGGCTGCTGAAGTCCTGAGCTTTCATTACTGCCTATGTACTCATTACTTGATCTCATAGGTGCTTTGCAAAAACAATACTGTGCCACCAAAGAACCCATGCTTCTGACACACCTCAGGCTACAATTTCATAAATTATTGTCTGAAATGGTAATAGCACATTGTCAGCAACTTAGCTCTGTGTGGGGCTTGAAACACCCTCACCATTTGCACAAGACCTTTCCCAACCACCCTGTGGCCAAATCTCCTTGTAGGCCCAGGCCCATTGGTGAGATTCAGCAAGCTGGCAGGTGGTTTTCTGACCTGATTGCAAGGCTAACTAAACTAATTAATCACGGCAGACTAATCAGAGTGACAAGGTTGGGGAGGTGACATTCTCCAAAATCTCCAATTTGTTGTTGTTTTTTTAAATCCCCATAGCAATTTATTTTCTGTACAGCAAAGTTTTCCCCAAGAATGTTCCCAAAATGTAGTCAAGGTGAACCATGCTGTGAGCTTATTCAATATTTATGATTCTCTTTATTTGTATTGCTAGGACTTTTTGGGGACTCCAAAAGGTCCATTAATCAAACAGAGTGACAAAATGAGCCATTTGACAATTGGCACAGGGGCTGAATATTATCATTATTATTTTCTTCTGTTCAAGAATAAAGAACCAACTTAACTTCATCAACAATTCCTGATTAATTGTTACAAAGTGTCATCCATAAATTTCCCTTCGATCTAATAATCCTTTCAGACGACTTAACGATATCCCCAGTGATTTGGGTTTTATTGAGGGCTGAGTTCCTGGAGACGCGATGACACAAATAGCTCAAGTGAGCTGAGACACCTCCATGGACAGTCTTCACAGAGCTGACAGTTCTGAAATACAATTATCAGTGTGATCTGCTTAAGAATTCATCATCAGCTCCTGCCTTCTGAAGACTTAAAAAAAATACTGAGACATACAAAGAGAAAGAGGTGATAAGAAGGCATCATTTTCCTCCAGCCTCATAACTGTAAATTGAAGAAAATTATTTTCTTTGCCTGCAGCTCATTGGCATATAGGCAGCATTATATTATAATTTCATAAGCATAAATCCTTTGAATAAATTTCAGAAGAATAACTGAATTAGAAATGCAAGTAAAGTATCTAAAAAACTTAAGCTATGCTAGGCAGAGGGAGCTGGCTGCAAGTAGCACTTTGGCAGTAGGAAATTCACTCTCTTGCTACCCATTCCTTTCTATGTCTAGGTACCTAAAGAGCTCAAGAAATAATTTCTTTCAGGGAAAAGTGGTTTTTAACCTCTGTTTCCTTGTCTGGTGGTGAATGAAATAGCTCCCTCCTCCCCTCCCCACCATCAAGTTGCATGGAATTTAAGTTGTAATTCATCATAAATTACTCTTAGTGAAAAAACAGGCTTGGGGCGCGTTATAATTATTGTTATTTATTTATTTGTTATCATGTTAAGCATTATTTATTGTTATGTTAAGCATATGTGAGATCAAAAAGGTTGCTCCCAACAGTTTCCTAGCAACAAGTCAGTCAGTTCTTCATATACAAGTTGCCAAACATTCTAATTCATTAAGGGTTGAGGAAAGGAAGTGGCTGTGAGGTTAAGTTCTCCCCAGTTGTTATACTTTCTTGAAGTGATTATGCAGAATGGATTGTCTCGGAAAAAGAGCCACAAAGGTAATTGTTTGTCACTAACAGATTAGATCATCTTAAAACTCAGGTCATTTACCTACAAAATCCTGCCACAAAATGAAAGTAGTAAATACCTTTACCCCAAACCCAGGAAGATTTCCTTTCTTAACTAAGAATATTGTCACTTGTTTAAGGGGACAAGCCACCCAGAAATATTTTGATTCAGCCTAGACTTTAAATTCTATGGCAACTGTGAAGATAAAGAGTCACCCAAAGACACTGAAATTAAGAGAACCTGAAAAAGTGACTTTAACATAGTCTGGGCTAGGTTTAGTATATGGTCTGAGTTGTGGTATTTTCATCAATTTCATTTTTCTCTTTCCCTCACAGAAGAGTTCCAACGTTGCCTTAATGCTCTCCTCATGCTTACTACAAAAAGGTAGGATCGGTGATTTTTGTGATAGTTCCCCAAGTTTTTAACTTGGTTTAGAGCCCATGTTTCACTGAATTCTTATTATGATGCTTCACTGTGATGTATAAGTAAACTTGGGGTTCTCAACAGTGATGTCATCGATACCATTTCTAGGTCTGTATCCCAAAGAAAGAGAGAAAGAAAGAAAGAAGTGGGGGGGGAAAGGAGGGAAGGAAGGAGGGAAGGAAGGAAGGAAGGAAGGAAGGAAGGAAGGAAGGAAGGAAGGA
>NW_027185887.1:1125120-1150045 GCF_028583685.1 Petaurus breviceps papuanus | reverse complement strand
GGAAGGAAGGAAGGAAGGAAGGAAGGAAGGAAGGAAGGAAGGAAGGAAGGAAGGAAGGAAAAAAAAGGACCTATTTGTATGAAAATATTTATGGCAGCTCTTTTTCTAGTGGCAGAGAATTGGAAATTAAGGGGATATTCATTGACTGGGGAATGACTGAACAATTTGTGATATATGAGTGTAATGGAATGCTATTGTGCTATAAGAACAAGATTATTTCAGAAAAATCTGGAAAGACTTACATGAATTGATACAAAGTGAAATGAGCAGAACCAGGAGAACATTGTACACATTAACAACCATATTGTCTAATGATCAATCTTGTATGACTTAGCAATTCTCAGCAATACAATGATCTAAAACAATTCCAAAGGACTCATGATGAAAAATGCTATCTACCTCCAGAGAAAGAACTGGAGTCTGTAGATCAAAGCACACTATTTTTCACTTTATTTTTTTCATAATGTTTTTTGTCTGTGTTTTCTTTCAGAACATGACTAATATGGGGGAGGGCAGCTAGGTAGCACAGTGAATAGAGCACCAGCCCTGGAGTCAGGAGGACCTAAGTTCAAATTTGGCTTCAGACACTTTTACTAGCCATGTGACCCTGGGCAAGTCACTTAACCCCAATTGCCCTGCCTTCCCCTCTCCAAAAAGCAAAAAAAAAAAAAAACAACAACCCAAAACATGGCTAATACTGAAATGTTTTGTATGACTGCACTTTTGTATAACCTATATCAAATTGTTTACTGTCTTGGAGAGGTGGAAGGAGAAAGAGAGAATTTGGAACTCAAAAAAAATTTTAAATGAATTTTAAAGATTGTTTTTACACATGATCGGGAACAAAATCATTTTTTTATAAAAGGTAATGCCATTGGAGCACCAGCTCTGACAAGTTCCACTAACTTGGAAAGTCTTCTAGGATAGCCCCATGTCTATTGTCTGAGAGCCAACAAATCTAGGTAAGGTTAGAGAGACTTCTCACCAGGCTAGTCCATAGGATGATGAACTTTTTGACCACAACTTATTTTAAAAACCACCTACTAAAGCCAATCAACTGACAAGTATTTACTAAACATTTACTATAAGCCAGGTATGAGCTAGAGGCTGGGGATTTAAAGACAAGAATGAAATAGTCACTGCCCTCATTCATAGGATCAAGGGATCATTAGTTTAAAAGTGGAATAGATCTCAAAAGCCATCTAGTTCAAGCTCCTAATTTTATAAATGAGTAATAAACTCAGGGAAGTTAAATAATTTGCTCAATTTCACACAGGCAGGATTTGGACCCAAGTCCTGTAGTTCCAGAGCCATTCATTCTGTGAGATTATAGAGGGATGGTTCTTTGCCTCCCTATGGAACAAGCGTCCAAATTGACAATATTGTAGATCCTCAAATATTGACATTAAAAAAACTCAGTTAAAACTTGGAAAAATCTATTTTCTGGCATAAATGGTGGGCAGCATCATTAGTAGAAAGATTACATGTTACTGTAGTATTGTCATTAATATTGTCATAATTATATAACTAAGATTAATAGTACTCTAAGTTTAGTGATCATAACCTAAGCATGTCACAGTATTTCATTTCAAACAGGGGCTATATGACAATACACCACCTAGTTGAAAGGTGCAAAATAGCATCCCTGGTTGATTTGTCTGTCTGACCCAACAAACAATGCTTGATGGAAGCTTTTTTCTCCCACCGAACTGACTGGTTCACACGATTGGTTTTGTATTGTTTAGATGTAGTCTTTTTTTTTTTTAAATGATCCTCTGGAAGAGATTGAAGTAGTTGGCTGGTCTTTGGTATGGCTCAGGTCAGAGAGAAGTCTGGATAGAAACAGAAAGGAGGCTTAACAAATTTCTGAGTTCCACAAACTAGACTGGGCTGCCTCTGGGACGCCAGGCAACATCTTAATCCAAACTGTCTCCTTTTGTCTCCTTTAATGGCATGTACGAAGTCCATATGCAAAAACAAAACAAGGGGGGGAAGCTGCTTTGTAGATTGGGCTGAATTAGCAGACTCTTTGAGCAGTCAAGCACTGATTTCAGGTTGTAAATCTACTGTTGATATAGACTGTTGTGAACTGAGTGCATTTTTTCCAGTACTGGCTCAACTGGTAGTCTTCTGGAGCCCATTTAAGTGAATTTTATGCAGGATGGTATATACATAGAGCTTAATTTGACTCTCAAATATGTACACATAAGTAAAACTAGTCTGGCAGGTGGTATATTATCTTATATATTAACTAAAAACATAGTTTTAAGCAGCTTAACCTTTTCCTATTTTCACCTTGTTCTACTCATATGCCCTATTGTTTTCCCATTATTTTTCCCCGTTCCACATGCTAGCATGGTAAAAGCCAAGCAGAATCAACTGTATTAAACATGTGAATGTTCCATAAAATTTAGTTTGCAAACATGCCAGTTTAAGAGTTTTTTGTAAAATAAAATAATTGTATCATTTTGGGGAAAAACAATGGAGTTTTCCTATAACGGACCATTAATTCTGGGTCTGGAAGTTTTATTGCTCTCCCACTATTGTGAGGTTTCTTATTCAGCAGCCCATAGTTTGGTTTGTCAGATCTTTGTTACCCTATTACAGCTCCAACCGCGTTTCATCAAAACCAGATTTACTCTTGTTCTAATGTGATGCATCTAGAGGATCCAATTTGCCAACCAAGCTTCCAATTTGCTTAGAAAGTAACAAAAATAGAATAGAGAATCTGTTAAAAAAAAAAAAACCTTTATATACATCTTTACCTAGCTGCTTCCTAACATAAAAGGGAAAACTGAGTGAAAAAAGAATGAATTTTAAGGTTGTGTGTGTGTGTGTGTGTGTGTGTGTGTGTGTGTGTGTGTGTAAGGGAAACTTGCCAACACGCCTTAAAGAAGAAAAAGGACATCAGATCAACCAGAAGCCTATTTTTCTTCCTTTGGGAACCCTATTTCATTACTTCTTTCAGTGTGCCTTACAGTTGCCAATTTGCAGGAGGACCCTTTATACCTATGAAATCATAGGTCTGGACTGCCCCACCCCCCCAACCAGTCTATTTCAGGGACTTTTAACCTGAGGTTGGCAGACCCCAAAGGAGTTTGTGGGTAGATTTTGGGGAGGGCAGGTCCATGAACTTGGATAGAGGTGAAAAAACATCTTTATTTTCACTATAATTGGTTTCTTTTGTAATTCTATCATTTTATGTACTTAAATAAATTATTCCATGAAGGAGTCCATGTGCTTCACCAGTCTGCCAGTGGGGTCTATGACACCTAAAAAGGTTAAGAACCCCTAGTGTATTTACACATGTTTATATATCTGTGTCTGCTCCTGCTCTTATGTGAATAACAGTTCTTTGTAAAGATTTTGTCTACTTATTTGTAAATACAATGATGTACAGTTTCCTGGCATACTTTCTCCCTAATTTTGTTAGTGCTTTACCCTGCCCTAAAATTATTTTGTTTATACTTTCCTGTGTACATGTTGTACTCAGACAGCCCCCCTCCCCCTCCCACATACAAAGAATGTAAGCTCCTTGAAGGAAGGCACTATTCTTTTTTTTTTCCTTACTCCAAAATCTATCAGAGTGTCTCACATGTAATAGGCTGGGTTCAGGGAGGACTAGCACCTCTAGAGCTGGGGTTGCTGAGCCCTTTTCGGGGCTCTAACTTTGGTGCTCACCTCTCATCCAATTCTCACCTGTGGCTCCAAGAAGCTGTAGAATGCACAGCAACCACACCCTTGTAAAACTGTCTTAGCAAATGGGCTAAACCGGGCTGAGGGTAACCATCAGGTTTCCAGCCTGTAGGTGAGTTAGGGGGGTGTCTACCCCAAGCATGTGAAGACATCCCCCCCCCCACGATGGGCAGGTGTAATGCCATGCACAGAAACTTTTCAGAAGAATGCTACTGTGAGCAGCTTTTAAGATTCTGATTACTCAGCATAGTGATCACTCTATTCCATAACAAAAGCAAAACATACATGGAAAATCAAGGTACAGCATTCACAATATTACAACTTATCACAGAAAATCACAATATAATATTCACAACATAGTCTCAAAGTAAAATAGTCACTCTTAAGTTAACTCAATTAGTCACTTATCAGCAGTTTCACAGTACAATAGTCAAAGTCTTCTGCTCATGGGGCAAAGTCTTGATTAACTCAATCAGTCATTTATAAGTAACAATATCTCAAAGTACTCAAAATCAGTCACTTATTCAGCAAAGTCTTCCTAAGTATCATACACAAAACACATCATCCCTTAGGTCACTAGTAAACTATAATTCCATAATTATTCAGTACCCAAGGAGAGGTATTTTCATCTTGACTTGGGGCCAGTTCTCAGATTCCCTGGATCCCCTTCCATGGTCCCAGATTCTACCTGGATTCACCAGACTGTCACCTGGGTAAAATGGCAGACAGCTCCCAGTTCCTTGATCAGCTCTCTGGGCAGGTCCTGCTCCACACTGGCGTTCACAGAGTCTGGTCTGTGTCAGCTCCTTCACGATTTCTGCTCCAGGGAATTCAAGGCTCAACCAAGCCACAAACAAAGTCTCAGCATCCCAGTCATGCTTCAGTCACCTGGACTCCTGGCTCTGGGTTCCTGGCTTCCTGGCTCTGGGCTCCTGGGATCCTGTTCAGAAGAAACTCCACTAAGTCGTTTTCAGGACTCAGATCTCCATTCTTCTGTAGCTGTTCTGCCACCAGATCTTGGTCTCAAGGAAATTCTGACTGTGCCTCTCTGGGGCTTTTCTTATATACACACACATTAGCTTCCTCTTTCAACCAGCCCCTTCCTATTATGTCAGTAACAGGAGACAGGAGTTCATACCTTCTGTTGTTCCCCCAGTCAGAGGCTTGATCAGTTACTAAGTGTTAAGTACCTGCTACTTTTGCCAACATTCAGATTCAAAATTACATTACCATTACAGCAGGTGAGCCATGAAGGAGGCTGAGGCAGGTAGTGTAGAGCACTTAGAGCTTGATCAGACATTGAAGATGCCACTGCATCCTGGGCCATAGTCATCTTGACTTTTCTCTTGCCATTGAACATTAATGACTCAGGAAGAGAGAGTGAGGCTGATGACTTTGCACTACTCTGCTTCACAAACAAATCAAGACATCACCTGTGATGTCACTGGTTCTCTTCAAAAATGAAGAACAGGCTAATTTTTTAAAATTTAATTAAATCTAGTCCAAAGGCTATGCCTCTACTTCTCACTCAGTATCCTACACTGCATTTTGTCCTTTAGATTAATCAATGTTAATAAATTGACAAGCATTTATTAGACACTTAATAAATGTGTGTGCGCACACACATGTGCACTAATACTGTGCTAAGCACTAGGGATGCAAAGACAAAAGTTAGGCAGTCCCTGCCCTAGTGGAGCTTATATTTTACTGAAGAGATATAACACATTTATAAATAAACAAATACACAATATGTACACAATCAAGTGATTTTGGATTTCACTAGCTCTCCTAGTGATATCCATGCTTGGAATTCTCTCCCTCCTTATATCTACCTCCTATCCTCCCTGGATTCCCACCTTTTGAAAGAAACCTTATCCATTTCCCCTTAATGCACTAGCATTGCCTTGCCTCTACAATTATCACCAATTTATCTTGTATATACTGTGTTTGTACATAGCTCTTTTCATACTGTTCCCTGCCCCCTCCATTAGACTGTGAATTCCTTAAGAGAAGGGACTGCTTTTGCCTTGTTTTCTTTTTTGCTTTGGGTCCCTAGCACTTGGCATAGTTCCTGGCACATAGTAGGTGCTGTTTTATGAATTGATTTGTTAACCTAAGGCACTAACAACTGAACAAATCAGGAGCTTCCTGAAGGAGCTGGTATATGAGCTAAAAGAAGGAGCCATGGGTAAAGGGAGTGAAAATTATAGAGAGAGGATGACTAGAAGAGCAAACTCCTAGCAAACATAGAAAGGGATGGGATCAATGACACAAGAAGAGGGGTGTTTTACATTATCAGTAATTCATATATCTTTGCATTTATTTTTCATCCTAAAATCATGGAATTTGGAAAACTAGAAATAGGAACCAACATTTTTATTCTATTTATTTTCTACCTGTTCATCATCATAAGTGTTACATGTCTTAAGAAGCCATAAGAGCACTGAGATCTAGTCTATTTCAAGTTATCTTTGCAGAAGTTAAAAACTGATTTGAAAGTAGGAGGGGAAACAGTAGAACCAGTCATTTCTGCATTTATTCAATTTCAGCTATGATTGATTCTATTTATTTTACCATTTTTTTCTTCAACTGAAAGATTTTGGTCATGCCTAGACAGCCTCTTTGACTTACCCATTTCCCCCTAATTTAGGCCCCTGCTCAGGCTATTCAGTTATCTATAGGAATTTGACTGACCCAGGTATGATCAGTAGTTCAAAATCAGAAATTAATGACTTTATCAGTAGAAATGATACTAAAGAAGAGGTATTAATATCTACCTTGCTATTATACCCTAAGGACCAAGGGCTTTTCTATCTGAATTGCAGTTGAAGCCTACCATATATGTTAACTCCCTGCTACCTCCATCAAAGAACTAAAGGGTCTTTCCATTTTAAGCCCTACTCTTGGGACCTTCCTCCTTTGTCATCATCTTAGACACAGCAACCTCCCTATCCATCTGTAATGCCCAACCTAGATCTTTGTCACAATCATCCACTGGCCTTTACATCATTCTCCCTTATTTCTCAAGACTTTCAATATCTGACTGAGGCCATCAGTCTGTTCTGGTTCACTTCCTTTTTGGTTTGACCAGTTCCACTATACACTATCCTTGAATCCTTTGACTCAGGCTTCATTAAATCCTAAGCCTGGGTTGCCCTTACTATTGAAATCCTTTTTTACTTCTTAAATGTTAGGGAAAGTTTTGATGTTTTCCATCTTTTATTAATTATTCTCCCTCTCCTCTTCAATCTTTTCCTCATCTACTGGATCTTTCCTTGTGACATACAAATATGCCATAGCATCCCTGATCCTTAAACAGATCTTTGTTTAACACTGTCATTCCTTCAAATCAATCCTCAGTGTTCTTCTCTTAATCTCAACTCACACAAGATTATAGTGAAAGGTATAACAATGGAGATATAATTTTGTTCAAAAATTATCTGATTGATATCAAGAAAGTTAAAAAAAAAAACAGGGAAGCATACTTGCTCACCAAAGGTGTTCCAGAGATGGAAAAGAATGAAGCACTTTTTTTCCTTTATGTTTTGTTAGGCCAATTTCCTTCCTCCATGAAAAGGCCCTATAATATTCTGGGGTTTGATATAATCAGCATAATATGTTTTGCCAAAAAAAAGCATTTCAAAGACCTCACCATCTATAAGATATCCTTTTTTTCCTTTGGACTTTGCAAAAATCTTTGGTGAACATACATCTCTATTTTCTTTGCACAGAGCTATCTATATGACTGTATTTATCAAAGATTCTTTCATGATCTTGTCACATATGTACATAGCTCCTTATTGGAAGAGAGTCTTTAGGGTTGAGTTTTGCTGTACAAAATCAAGTGCTTTTTTGTAATCATAAATAATAAACATGGCAGAATCCTATATTCTCTTCATCTTGCAGTCAACTGTGTGACTATAAAGATATGTTCTGATATAAACAATGGTTTGTGAAACAGCCTGTTTTTTGTCTCTTATTTTCATCAAAGACAGCTTCCATAGACATGGAGAACATGCTCATAAAGATTTTATAAAGATGAAAAAGTAGGCATGCATATGGGTTTGCAGCTATCGAAGTTCCCCAAATTTTCTTGTTTGGATCATTAATATTGTTTTTTCTTTTGTTTTTTTTCCCCTCATTCTTCTGGCATCTTCCCCTGCCTGCGCTATCTTGTAAAACAATCTCAATGCTTTCCAGATTTTATCACCTCCAGCATGCATCTCTTCAGAGTATATTTGATCTGGAATAGCTCCTCTTCTGACATCAACCTAAGGTCCATTTCTACTTCTTCATATAATACTTTAGAAACTGAGGTGCTAGACTTCAAATCTTATCATTTGCCATTGTTGATAACAATAGGTCATCGTAGAAACTTCAATACATTTGTGCTATTTTATATTTATGTATTGTCCTGCCAATTTTGTCTCCTATTATTTTGGGGATGATGTCATCATTTGCACTTCACACTCACTTTCCCATTGACTTGTTTTTACTTCCACTACTTTCTGCTGCTTTAAGTAATGATATTGCCCTTACTCATTGTCACCTTCCTCTTTATCTTTTTACAAACAATACAGAGTTTGCAACCTGAGATAATGGTGCACTTGGTTGCCATTTCTCTCTACTTGGCAAGGAAGTTAAGTATTACTAATTAAGGCAGTTTTTAGACTCTTTTGTCCTTCTTGCTGTGGCGACTACTTCACATTAGTTAACCTTTTACAGGAAATGGTAATAATGAAGGTCAATGTATTTGCCATTTAACATAGTTTTCCCATTTGTAAAATGAGGATACTAGCAGCACTGACCTCATAGGGTTGTTTTGAATATCAAGTGAGATCTATAAATAAAGTGCTTTGCAAACTTTAAAACCATATAAAAATGCTAGCTATTAGTATTATTGCTACTTTCTTTTTCCCATTTTTCAGTATCTACTCTTCATTTCAATAAGCTAAGTTAAAGCAGTTGCAGTCTCTTTACTATCTTCTAATTTTTAAGCCTTTCTTTTAATTTACCATAACTTTGACCTTTTTTCTAATTATTTGGTGGTCTGGATACATAGAGACAGGCATAGTTGGTGTAGTCAGGAAGATCACCTTCATGAGTTCTAATCTGGCCTCAGACACTTACTAGCTATATAACTCTGGGAAAGTCACTTAACCCTGTTTGCTTCAGTTTCTTCATCTGTAAAATTAGATAGAGAAGGAGATAGTAAACAAATTTAGTATTTTTATCAAGAAAATTTCAAATGGAGTCACAAAGATTCAGACACAACTGAAATGATGCAACAACAAAAATACATTGAGATAGCTACTTTTACTATTACCAAGACATACTTAATTTCGTGAGTGTGTGTGTGTGATGTTGTCTTTCCATGTCCAATGACTCCTTACTCTCTTCTGGAAGAAAGTACTCAGGATATATAGGCACCAGGCTTCTGAGTCATCTTAAAAGATTTTAGCCTCTTTCATTTCTCAAACCTGAGTCGTAATTTTGCCATCATCCCTTGTGACCACCCCAAACATTAAATTCATCACATTTCAACATGTATCTTGCCTTGGTTTGGAGAGTCTTGTCAAGTTCTTGGTAGAAATTTGCTACCTCTTCATCTTCTGCAAAAAAAAGGCTGGCACACATGCCACAATTATTTCTATGAGGTTCTTTTGCATGGCAACATGAGATTGGTAAGTGTCCTGTAAAATGTTATTTTTTATTTTATTTGGTCATATGATGAAACCAATTCTTTCAACTTGTTGTTTTAACCTCTACAAGCAGTACTTGTAAGCTTTCATATTTAGCATTTGTGTCTCATTTATTATGAGAATATCATTATTGGTGTGATTTGATAACACATTAGTGTGGTTCAATAATACATCAGTTCTTCTGTCACTGGATGAAGATCTCACATTTCTAAGTACCTATACTTACTAATCTTTATAGGTAGTTTAAAAAATGTGTGGTTCTTAGCACCGCTACCACCTTTCCTACCATTTAAGCACCATCACTATGGTAACAGAAAGGGACTGCTTAGTGCTGAGGACCATTTTATTTTTTTCCTGTTTCATGGATTGCTGTGGCCAAAGAATCTATCACTTAGTGGCCAACCAACTGGTGATGAGTCTCTGTTCTTAATAAGGCTGGTTCTCAGACAGCAGACATAGCAAGTTACTGAGTTATTCCAGAATAATGTGTATTTTTGAAGTCAGATTATCAGCTTTATTCTAATAGAGGTTTGCATCAACACCAAATTGAAGAAAGGATGAAGTTGAGAAAATACTGCATGCCGATATACTAGTCACAACCTATTTTTTTTAATTCCCCCAAAATGGGAAATGAGAAAAGATTTTTAATGGACTGATTTTAAGAAATGGTTATTTCTTAGAAAAATTTAAATAAAACTTAAGTAAAATAATCACGCCTATGAGGTGGTGTGCCAGTCATATAGTGAAAGCAGGAGCTAACAGATATACATGAACTCCTTAAAGACTCACAGGACGAGTCTACAGTAAATTGGGGATTTTATGAAAGGACATAGACAAAATCACACAGGATGAAAAGTCAAATGGATTTATAATATGCACTGGTAGAGGTAACACTCACACTGAGATCACTGATCCATTGAAATTTAAAAATGAGTATAGGACTTTAAATCTATCCCTCTTAAATTTCATCCTCTTAAGGTGAAATTTTCTATCTGAAGATCTTTTTGGATCCTAACTTTGACAGCCAACATAATAATTATTGTATCAGTCCAGGAAATCTTCTGGGTTTTCAGATCTACTCTTCTTCCATCTAACAGTTGGCTATATCCTTTCCTCTTTTTAGGTACCCTCTGGTCCGGCACTTACCACAAGACACTGGGGAAAATCATGGTGACCTGACTCCTCTTTCTTTAATAAAATGAGGTGGCAAATACCAGTATTGATGGAATTGAGCAACCCTTTTTACCACTGAACTGAATCTCTCCAATTTCTTTCTAGAGTGGATTTACCAGTTAGCCTCTCTCAAGATTTTTTTCCCTAATAGGCCAGAGGACTCAGGGATTTCTTCCTATACTTGGTTCAAACTCATGGAGTACTCCTAATTATTTTGAATGGGCCTTAGTTTGTTCCATAACCCTTTCCAACATGACCTTCTAATGAGATTTTCAGAGTCCATTCCGCTCTGGTCTCTTGTGGCCACAGGAAGGGGATAGGAAGTTCACCATTGCTGATACATAGGACAGTAGAAACTTTTCAAAGAACTATTTTATCACCATACTAAGTGTAGATGGGATTACTATGATCCTGTTACTACCTTAGTTCCATACATTGGATTGAAAACTTCAATTTTGGATCAAACTGGTGTTCAGGAATTTTACATGGGAGTATGCTGCAGAATTTATGATATGTGACTGTTAAGATTTATGTATGGGGGCGGCTAGGTGGCACAGTGAATAGAGCACCAGCCCTGGAGTCAGGAGAACCTGAGTTCAAATCCGGCCTCAGACACAACACAAAAACTAGCCATGTGACATTGGGCAAGTCACTTAACCCCAATTACCCTTCAAAAAGCAAAAAAGAAAAAAAAATATGTATGATTTGTGATTGCTATGACCCCTTCTTGTTATATGTATAAGGACAAAGTTTTACTGCTTAGACTCTTGTCATTGGAAGTGCTACACTTGGAAAAATGTAAATGAATCAATATCATTTGCTATAAAATAAATATGTATAATATATGTACATATGAATGCACACACATTTATACATATCTAGGGTAATACACAAGGCCTTTATTTCTCTGTTAGGATCTTTGTGTATTGGAAGTTTGTTTCTCCTCTTATGTAATCTGAGCTAATGTTTCATGCATAGAATCCTAACAGAAAAAAAATGTAAGCACCACTATAAGACTTTTCATTACTCACTTGAGAGAATAATTTAAGGTCATTTGAGGGGGGGATTTCCAAATAATTGACAAAATAGAGCTATCTGAGAAGTTTTATATCCATATCACATGATATGTATCCTGAAAGTATTAATTGTTCTTTGCTTTTTTGATTTCACCCCGAAAACCAACTGAGAAGGTTTTTCCCTCTTTTCCTAATAATAGCCTAATAATAGGAAAAGTGTCCATCTGGGCCCACACAGTCCTATGATATCTAGTATCATAGATAAGATCCTCAACATCTCCCTTGTCAGTCAAATGAATAAATCAGGGAATTTTCCACTTATCCAGCTAATAAACAAAGATACCAAGGCACTAATCGAGAAGTGAAAAGAAGAAGGTAATACTTTATTCCCCACCAATCACCATACTAGAATCTCCCAAAAGGAAGGAGCATCTCTAACACATGTAATAGATGGGACTTTTCTTATACAAAAGAAGGAGCTGAGAAGCTGCTATGTATGCCACCATCCCAATGAAGATGAGACCTTGGTGGAGTATATCATTCAACTCTTGTTTCCAGTCCTCCTAAGTCTTCAGTTGGCTGTACAGAATATCTTTTAATAAACTTAAAAAAAAATCTAAGTCTTATGACTTTGCTTTCTCCCCAGTTCAGAAACTGGGTTTCTATGTAATCACATATTTAGAGACTCTTTTGCTTCTAGTCATTAGAACTCACAAAAGAAAGCCTTTGGCATCAGAGAGTATTTCCTGTCTCAAAATCTACTGATCTCCGCAATACATGCTTCACAAGGAGATACTGTCAATAGGCTTATTTACTAAGCGCTTATGGATGAAAGCATCATTGTTTACTTCTTACACTGGACCCAGATGAACTGTGTATGCAAGGTAGGTATCATGAAGGCCCTTGAGTTACTGCTAATCAATTTTAAGGTCCTGGTGTATCTGCAGGAAGGTACAGAGGTAAAATAAAAGGCTTTTTTTTTTTAATTTAAATGCTTTATTAACTGCTGATTTACATCATTTGTTTCCGCCAGATTTTGAGTTACAAATTTTCTCCCCGTTTTCCCCCCACCCATCCCCCCAAAACAGCAGTCCCACAGGATATCCCCACCTCCAATCTGCTCTCTTCCATATTTTCTCCCATACCCATTTCAACTTTTCCAGTGGATCTCTATGCCTCAGTTACATGTAAGATGGTATTAATAATAGTATACACACACACACATATATATATTTGAATATTTGATTTAAACTTTCAATTCCAGATTCATTCCCTTCCCCCCCCCCGCCACCCACCCCCACTGGGGGGACAAGCAGTTCAGTATAGGTTGTACATGTGTGGCTAATGCAAAACAATAACATAGTAGATGTATTGTAAAAGACTGACTATATTTCCCTCCCTCCTATCCCACCTCACACTTGTTCTATTCTCTACTTTGATCCTGTCCCTTTTCAAAAATGGGTGCTTCCAACTTCCCTCCCCCCCAGCCTGCCTTCCCTTCCATCATCCCCCCTCACATCCCCTTCCCCCCCTATTCTCCTGGAGGGTGAGATCCCCTATTTAGTGTGTATTTCCCTCCCTTCTCAAGCCAGATTCAATAGGAATAAGGTTGACCTATTCCCTTTTGCCTTCCTATTCTTCCCCTCCATTGTAACCATTTTCCCTTGCCTCTTCTATATGAGATAGTTTGCCCCACTCTGTCTCTCCCCATCTCCTCTCATTATATTCCTCTCACCTCTTAATTTCACCTTTTAAGTATCATCTCTTCCTGTTAAATTGGTCCCGTGCCCTCTATCTATGTATACCTGTAAACGTATATACACACATTCACATATGTATTCATATGCCCGCATACCCTCATATAAAGACACATATATATATTTCTAATCCCTTCAACTACTGAGAAAAGTTTCATAGGTTACAATTATTGTTTTTCCATGTAGGAATGTTAATAGTTCAACTTTGGCCAGGTGGCTCAGCGAGCAAGAGCACCGGCTCCAGTGCCAGGATGACCCGGACCAAATCCGGGCCCAGACACTCAACACCACACCCAGAAACAACAACTGGCCATGCAACCCCGAACAAGCCACTCAAACCCGATTGCTTAAAAAAAAATAGTTCAACTTTGATAAGTTCCTTATGATTTCTTTTCCCTGTTTACCTTCTCATGCTACTCTTGCTTCTTGTATCTGAATGTCAAATTTTCTATTCAACTCTGGTTTTTTCAGCAAGAACGCTTGAAAGTCCTCTATTCCAATGAATGACCATATTTTCCCCTGAAATATGATACTCAGTTTTGCTGGGTAGGTGACTCTTGGTTTTAATCCCAGCTCCCTTGACCTCCGGAATATCACATTCCAGGTCCTTCGATCCCTCAGTGTAGAAGCTGCCAGATCCTGGGTTATCCTGATTGTGTTTCCACAATATTCAAATTGTTTCTTCCTGGCTGCTTGTAATATTCTCTCCTTAATCTGGGAATTCCGGAACCTGGCTATAATATTCCTAGGAGTTTTCTTTTTGGGATCTTTTTCAGGAGGTGATCGGTGGATTCTTTCAACCTCTATTTTGCCCTCTGGTTCTAAAACATCAGGGCAGTTTTCGTTGAGAACTTCCTGGAGGATGCTTTCCAGGCTCTTACTTTGGTCATGGCTCTCAGGCAGTCCAATAATTTTTAAATTATCTCTCCTGGATCTATTTTCCAAGTCAGTGGTTTTTCCCATGAGATATTTCACATTGCCTTCTATTCTTTCATTTGTTTGGATCTGTTTAACAGCATCTTGATTTCTCATAAAGTCATTAGCTT
Organism: Petaurus breviceps papuanus; assembly: GCF_028583685.1. Taxonomy (NCBI): domain Eukaryota; kingdom Metazoa; phylum Chordata; class Mammalia; order Diprotodontia; family Petauridae; genus Petaurus; species Petaurus breviceps. Next base: position 1,135,655 of record NW_027185887.1, on the reverse strand, counting down.
CCATTTGCTCCAATCTAATTCTGAAGCAATGATTCTCCTCAGTGAGCTTTTGAGATTCTTTTTCCATCTGGCAAATTCAACTTTTTAAGGCATTCTTCTCCTCATTGCCTTTTTGAGCCTCCTTTGCCATTTGAGTCAGTCTGTTTTTTAAGGTATTATTTTCTTCAGTCAGGCTGTTGACTCTCATTTCATAATTTTCTTGCATTGTTCTCATTTCTCTTCCCAATTTTTCCTCCACTTCTCTTATCTGCTCCTTAAGGTCCTCTATGGCCTGTAACCAGCTCGTATTTTCCTTTGAAGCTTTTGGTGCAGGAGTTCTGACTTCACTGTTTTCCTCCTGTTCCATGCCTTGCTCCTTCTTATCCCCAAAATAGGAGTGTAATGTTGGAATCTTCTGTCTGCTTTGTTTCCTTTGCCTGCTCATTTTGCCACTCAATGATTTGACTTTTGGGCTTTTTGCCACAGTAGGACTCTGCCACCAGACAGGTGAGTTTTCCTCCCAAACGCTGGGGTTTTCTCAGCTGCCGGAGGTATTAGATGGGTGCCCTCTCTGAGGTCTCCACACGCTCTGGCAAGCTGGAAACACACCCCAGGACCTCCACCCTAGACTGCAATCCAGATCCAAGCAGGTTAAAGCAAGAGCGATTACCCCTCAGACTGGTGCTTGGTCCCCCTACACTCTGCAGGTCAGGAGCTTGAAGCCGCCATGTGGCGCTGGCAGGCTGTGCTGGCGGATCAGTGGTTTCTCGCTCCGGGGGTAAAAGCCACGCACTCCCACTTCCTGGGTCCCAAAGTCCAGACTGCACTGACCTCTCACCTTGTCCTTCGCATCTCTGTATTGATAAATCTGGAAACGGCCACAGCTGCTGCTGATCTGGAGTCCCTCTGGCTGGCAGCTGGTCAGGCCCACCCTGGGGATAAAGCCTCAGCATGGGGCTGGGCTAGGCTCCCAGAGCGCTGTGCTGGCCGATTCCTGCCGGCCTGCGGCCTGCGGGCTATCCTCAGAGGGAGGTTAGCTTCTCTGTGTCATTTTGTGGGTTCTGCAATAAAAGCCTTTTTTGGTACCAAAAGGCTCCACTAATGTAGATGCCCAATGGAGGGAGAGGATGTGAGATGGGTACAGAACTGTTCCCACTAAAAGGTATTTTCTACTTTTTTTCTATCTGACCTCCATACCTCTACAGCAAGTAAAGGGATATGGTTTATGGTGTTAGATCCATTATCCCTGAAGAAATGCTTAAATCATAGAGATATGTCTGAATTCAAATTTAATTCCTATCCTATATTATAATAGATATATTGTCAAGTTTAACTTTTCAGAGCTGATATGCCCAGTTTTGTATATCTTTATTTACTTCTCCCTGTTGGCTAGGAGGGCCTGCATATGGTAAAGCGGATAAAGAACTGTTCTCAAATTCAGAAAATCTGATTGTCCTTAAAGCCAGGAAGACCAAGGTTCATGCTCTATCTCCAACACATACTGATTGCATGACCTTGAACAAGGTCTACTCTAGACAAAGTCTACTCTAGACAACCCTCTAAGACTCTAAGTTGCAAAGAAGGTTATGACATGTACTGAGGGAATTTCCCCATTTGAGAGTCCCTATTCCAACATAACCACAGATCTCACATCCTGTAGTTGCCTATGGGGCACAGCCAACCTAGTGATGGCTAGACAGTTGTCAAGCTTGACATTTCTCCATCCAATGGATCTATGACCTAGCCACACCTGTTCCCTTTAATTGATATTGTCTACTTTCTGCCCTTTCTCTTATCTATAAGGCTATATTTCCTTATATATGTAATCTTCTATTCAAGGTTATAAGGTTGGTTAGAGCAAAGAGAATTTGAGCAAAATCGTAAGAGATAAAAAGCTTGAAAGATAGATTGTAATTAGACCTGAGATTCTAGGGAAATGACTCAACTTTCAACAAATGAAAACATGCAATGAGATAAATGCTGTTCTCTCTTTGAGTATAAACTTTTTTTGCTTCCAGATCAGTGTCTTCTGCTTCCATATTCCCTCTCAAAATTAGTATTATCACCATATTTGCATCATTATAATGAATAATTAATATTTGGGGGATTACAATATGCTTTACACACACAATCACATTTGATCCTCACAAAAACTCTGTGAAGTAGTTAGTGTATTATTTTTATTCTCATTTTGCAGATGAGGAAACAATTTCATAGAGGTAAATTAACTCACCCAAGGTCACTTTGTTGGTCGGTTGTTTTTTTTTTTTTTTTTTACTCCTTGGATATTTGTTTTTAGGATTTTTTCCAAGTTAAAAAAAAATCTCTTTTCTCTCCTTATTTGCCTCTTGCTTGGAAAAATTTAAAAAAATTCTGCAACAAATATACATACTTAAGAAAAATAAATTACTATAACAGTCATATAAAAATGTCTCTTGTTCCTTGAGTCCATCATTTCAGAATATAGATAGCATATTTTGACACTGGTCCTCTTGTGGTTGGTCTTTGCATTGATCAGTTCTTAAGTCTTTCAAAGTTGTTTGTCTTTACGATGCCTTGCCAGCATTAATACACTGTTGGTGGAGCAGTGAACTCATCTAACCATTCTGGAAAGTAATTTGGAACTATGCCCAAAAAGCTATTAAACTATGCATTCCCTTTGACCCTGCAATACCACTCTTGAGGTCTTTTTGTGGTGGCAAAGAATTGGAAACTGAGGGGGTGCCTATCAATTAGAGAATGGCTATGCAAGTTATGATATAGGTTTGTGATGGAATTCTATTGTACTAACAAAAATTTTATATATATATATATATGTGTGTGTGTGTGTGTGTGTGTGTGTGTGTGTGTGTGTGTGTGTATCTCACTACATGCCAGGCACTGTGCTAAGTGCTTTATAATTATTATATCATTTGATTGTGCTCTTAAAAGTGATAAAGAAGATAGTTTCATAAAAATCTGGGAAGGCTTGTATAAAATGATGCAAAGTGAAGTGAGAAGAACCAGGAGGATGATTTATATGATAACAACGATACTGTAAAGACAATCAGCTTTGAAAGATTTTGAAACTCAACACAATGAAACCAACCAAAGTTTTAGAGAAGTCATAATGAAACATACTACCCACCTACAGATAAATGATGAACTCAGAGTGCAGATTAGAAGGTCGTCAGAATTTTTTGTTGTGTTTTGTTGTTGCTGTTGTTTTTAACATGACTTGAGAATTTGTTTTGTTTGTCTATACATATTTGCAATAAATTTTGTTTTTCTTGCTCTCTTAATGGGTAGGAGAAAGGGAGATGGGAGGGAAAGAATTTGTAACTGAAAATAAAATAAAATTGAATTATTTAAAATGCCTTATCAAATTTCCCTTATTATGGATTAGAAGCAATGGTCTACATAGACTGATGCACTGTTCCTAAGACCAGACTAAGCAAAATAAATACACATGAACACAAACAGGAAAAAAATGAATGAAAATATAATCGACCACAAGTGATCAGATGTATATAGAACAGCTAAAGGGATTGCTGATGTGATTGATAACTAGAGGCGATTGCCTGGTGCTGGCTCCCTAATTATGAAGAGAAGAAATACCACCTTCTATGCTTTTGTTCTAATTGCTACAGTGAGAAGATCTTAAAGTCAGTCTTTCAGTCTGTATCATCAAAGTTCCCAGAGAACATAGAGTTTGTACTACTTTTGGAGTCTTATCTCTGTAAACTTGTGGAAGTCATTCATCCTCAGTTTCTTCATCTGTCAAGTAGTGAGTGGACTAGCCAGCTTCTCAGGACCTAACCTTCTCAGCTCTAACATTTTATTATTCCATATCAAAAAATTACAAACAGAGTCTTTAAAATACGTTTTCTTCTCAGAATGGCAGGAGCCAAACAGTCCAGGGCTGGTTTATGTATGGAAAGAGGACAACATAACAATGAAGGATAAATAATTGAGATCAGACCAAAAGATGTTTAATCTAGCTTCAGCTCAACTGAGCAGCTTAATTCTGAGCAGATATATACACTGTAGCCCTGGCCTTCTTTGGAGGCGATTTTGCATGATCCTGTGAAAGCTGTTGATTTTTCTCATTGGAGGTAGGCCAATTCAGCTCAGTTCACCAAGGTTCCCATTGCAAATTTAGTCTAGTGTTGTTTGCTAAAGCTACCTGAGGTGCAGTAGAGAAGCCTGCATATTTATTATTTTCCTAAATGAAACGATAGGCAGACAAGGGAGAAAATATATTTCTTTTCTTTTTTTCCTTTTTCTTTCTTCCCTTTAAAAAAAAATCAGACCGATGTTGTGATTAACTTGCATTCTGCAGCCTAGTGGATGTGACAGTCAACCAAATTAATCCCATTATGCAAAATCCAGTTCACAAATGGTTTTGCATTTTTGCAAAATTATGTCAATTTTCCCATAAATTGGAGAGACTGTGTCAGTTTTCTGAACTACACATAGACACTACACAGTGCTGTATGTCTATATTCCTCTAATTCAGAAAGATACAGATTTTAGCTCTGTGGCACAAATTAGGATTCATAACTTTAATGCTGATGTTTCTGTTTACATGAGACTTGCATGAGAATTACCATTAGTTTTTGCATTCATTTTAAATCTTTCTTCGGCATCATACCCATCATAGGGGAGAAAGCATTAGGAGCTTGAAAGATGTTTAAATCAAAATCCTTAATTATTTTTAATATTAGAGACATGATTCACTTTTTCTTTTCTTAAATGAATTCTGAAATCCCTAGCTGGGTTCCTATAGCCCTCCCCTTGTCTCTCTCTCTGTAGGGTTTTAAATAGTTGAGATCAACAGAGAAGGGTTTTCACAACTGCCATCCCCTTGGCGAAGAGCAGCCATACTGTAGGAGGCCAAATCTGTTTGGCATTGACTGTGAGCTGTGAATTCCCTGTATCTGGACCAACTTGTCAAATTAAAACCTTTCCTGCTTTGAGTGGAAGAGCAGACGTGATGCGGAAGGTCCGTGCACTTTGGCCCTTTGTCACCAGCACACTGAGCCTCTAACATCTGCTCGCTGGACTCCGTATTTTCACCTTGTTCATTTAGAATGCAGCAAGTCCCCTTCATTCTGTGCTAAACATTGCCTTTTTTTAAGGCAGAAAGAAAAAGCTTCCTTGCTTTGAAGAGTGCAGGCACTGAGGGCTAAATTACTTACTGAATTCAGAAAATCTATTTTTTAATGGTTATTCTTTTTTTGCGTAGCACTTTTTATTCCAGTAATGCTTTCTTGAACAGTGAATTGTTGACTTTTTTATGCTTTAGATTTATTAGACATGTGTCAAGTTGTCAGCCTCCTACCGTTTGCATTTGTGTCCACCTTGCAAACAGCAGGGAAAAATACTTTTTTTTTCCATGAACGTTCACTTCTTGGCAGTTCTGAAACAAATTTTTGAACAGTTGCTGTTCCTATTGATAGCAATAGTTTGATGTTTCAAAAAAAGGGGTTTTATTTTCCCCTAAATTTTTGACATGTTCTGTCATATCATATCATATCATACCCCAATGCATCAAAAACAAAAAAAAGGGGGAGGGCACAAACCACCCTGTTCACATAGATCATGAGCCTTCGCTGAACACCCACCCATCTGTTCACCGTTTTCGTCCTTTTGTTCTGTCTTTAATGCTGGTATTCCTCAATAAAATGTATTCTTGGCTCTTCTAAGAAATTGCAATCTTCTCTTCTCCAAGGCTTCACAATCTTTGAGGGAAATAATTTCAAGGAACTAGAATCCTCGTCCCTTTTCCATTGCTAGAGATTGGAATTTAAAAACATATATGAAACCAAAAGGGGGAACACAGAGACAGACAGAAACAAATAGAGAGAGAGAGAGAGAGAGAGAGAGAGAGAGAGAGAGAGAGAGAGAGAGAGAGAGAGAGAGAGAGAGAGAGAGAGAGAGAAATACAGGGAAAGTGTAAGAGAGAGAGACAAATACAGGGAAAGTGTAAGAGAGAGAGACACACACACAGACAAAGAGGAAGAGACAGAGAGCAGGCAGGAGAGAGACATAGAGAAAGAAATGGAAAGAGACAAATACAGAAAGACAGAGAGAAAAGTGGAAGGAAGAAAATGTAGATGAAGAAAACACCACAACTCCTCAGACTAAGAAACTCCTAAAATCATTGAGGCTGTGAGAAAAACCACCTCTAACAGCCAGTGTAGATCTTCTAGTAAAGATGGTGCCATAGACTTTCTCAGTAATATACCTTTCCTTTGAAACATGAGTGCCCAGGATTTTCTTGTCTCCACTCCCATGCCATGGCAGCTTGTCCTTTGTCACGTTGTCTGCGGGAGAGTTTCCAGAAATGGGAGGTGGACTAATTGGTTGGCATTCAAATACTTCCTTTTCTCTTCTTCCTAGCCCAGATGGTGCTTCTTACAATAAGAATCAGTGGGTTATTCTATGACCATCCAGCCTTACCTCTACACAGCCCCAAGAAGAATCATCTGGATTTTACTTCAAAGTCATTCATAGCAAAAAAGAAAAAGAATAGAAATCCTCAATCTATCAAGTTAACTTAACTAGTCCACTGCCAGGTTTCATTGGGTCAGCCTCCAAAATATATGTCATTCCTTCCTTCCTTCCTTCCTTCCTTCCTTCCTCCTGGGTCTTTGGGGCAACAGATGGAATAAGACAAGGTCTGATTGCACCAAGTGCTTCAGCTTGGGTTTGTAGTTAGCAAGAGTATTCAGGGGAGTTAGAGAAAGGAAAGAGAATAAGTAGATTTTGGATACAAGTGGCCTGGGCATGGTGGTGGGCAGAGCATGCAGGGGAAGAGAATGTTTGTATGAAGACCAGGGGAGGCCACAGTGTTATCAGCTGTCTTGTGTGGCTATAGATTCATGTGTCTCTTACTTTCTCAATGCCCAAACATTGAACATTCCAGAAGAGTAGGTGGTATCTTGTCTATGAGTTAGTCAACAAGCACCTATTATTTATCAGGACCAGGTTAAAGGATGGGGACATAAAGATAGACAATGGACAGAATTAGCTCTGTTATACCAACTCCACCCCCCCCATGCTCTTTACCCATATTTCATGGAATCCTGTATGATTTGGACATGTGCATGGAGAGATACCTTGGTAGAGAAAAGCCTTTAAGGCAACATTTTATTAAATCAAGTGTTTAAAAAAAATTCTGCAATGAACATAGTGTAATCTTGTATTTTTTAGACCTGTCAATTAAGTGATTATAAAGATGTGGTCTACTATGGAATATTGCTTGAGAAAACCCACCAATTTCCTTCCTCTTATTCTCATAAAACTGTCATTGTGAAAGTAGGCATACATTGATTTTTTTTCAGTCCCTTGTTGTTCTTGTTAGTAATAAAGTCAAAGATTATTTTTTTTTGATACAGAGACATAGTTCCTGCTTTCAAGGGGCTTACAATTCAATGGAAAAGACAATATGCAAATGACTATAATCAAGCCATTTAGAGAATAAATTGGAAATAATCTCAGAGGGTGTGATAGTAATGGAATATAAAGATTCCCCTGTATTGGCTTGGTTTTCAAATTGATTGTGTTAAAACACAGAGCTTGTTAATCCCACCTGTGGGATGGACTTGTTGACTTGAAAAGAGAGACACGAACTGGGAGGAGCTGGTGACATAGATTTGGAGAGACAAGAGAGAGGCAGAAGAACTTTTTGGAAGCAGCACCCTCGTGGAGGCAGAGAGAGACTGAGAAGGATTGCTGAGTGCCACTTTGAATTGCCCTGGACTTTTGAGACCTGCCCCCAGAGCTGCCAAGGACTGAGGAGAGATGGCTGTTTTGCTGGTACTTTTTCTGTCTGTTTTGATGTTTTTTTTGCCAGATTTGTCCACTGATGAAAGACAGTCCTGTTGAAGAAGTCCTGGAACCTGGCTGTTGGCTAAGAGCTCCTGAGACTGTCCTGCAGACAGAGAGTGAATACTGTCCACTGGTGAAGGACAGTGCTGTTGTTGCAGGGGTCTAGAGACTGTCCTGCAGACAGAGTGAATACTGTCCACTGGTGAAGGACAGTGCTGTTGTTGCAGGGGTCTGGGAACCTTTCTGTTGGTTCAGAAGCCCTGAAGAAGGATTTTCTTGTTGTATGTTTACAGAAATCCTGGGAGAGGGTTTTGCTAATGTTTTCAGGGGTTCTAGGACTGTTCTACAGACAGAGGGATGAATTAATGAAGGGACTGGCAATGTATCTTGTGGCCTTGCTAAGCCTTGTCTCCCCAAGAACTAAGATTGCTGAGAACTTGCCTCGTGTCAAGATGAAGAAAAGACCTCCATTTGGGTATGAAGTGCTGTGCTTAAACTTGATGTAACTCTGGGGTAGATTCAATTGTGATCCAGGGGTGGGGAACTTTTGACCTTTTTGTGTTCTATGGTTGAACAAATGAATGTACTTTACTTATGCTTGGAAACTAATCTCCATTTGAGAAGAGGGGTTTTGTGATGGACTAAATGAAGGTACAGCCTAGGGGTGGAGTAGTATTTAGAAAGGGGACTTTGTAATTGAATGAATGAATGGAAGGTCCTGGGGTGGGGTAGTACTTGGAGATTATTTAATCACACTTAGTAAATGCTGTATTTTGAATGATGTCATGTTTTGATCTTCTCTGTTCTTGGTTGGTCACTGAATAAAATGGAGAGCACCTATGCTGGTATTCTGAACCTTGGGAAGTTGCCTTTCCTTGGTATTACATTACAGAGGGAAAGTACTAACATTGAATGATTGGGAAAGGCTTCTTATAGGGGGATTTTAGCTGGGATTTGAAAGAAGACAGAAGTCAAAGATATGGAAGGAGAGCATGCCACGTCTTGGGGACAGCTAGGGAAAATGCAGTGTGTGATAGAAGATTCCAAAGACCACTAATGATGGATAAGTCCATCCTCCTCCTCATATAGGATGTGAGAAACATATCTATTGAGGAAGAAGTCTAGATCAGGTGGTCCTCAAGGTTCCTGCCAAATCAGAGGTTGCAGGAGAGTCTTTCATATTTTTTCATCATTCTGTGTCTCAGTTTCCACATTTATATAAGGAGTTCAACCAGATGATCTCTAAAATCTCTTCCAAATTTAAAGTTATAAGACTGAATATTCACAGGGTGGATGATAGTGTTCTACAGGCTACAAATTCTCTCTCAAAGTCTTGAAAACATTGCTTTGAACATAAAGACACTAAGACGTCAATCCATCTGTAATATATGGTCACTCTTAGGCTCATGTCTATGGGACAGTTTTATGAAATATGGCCACATTTGTGGTAATTCTGCCCTTGGAAGTAAAGTTATAAAATATTTCATGCTCATGTCCCCAGTTAGAGAATAAAACTTTCTAACAATGGATTGGAACTCTTAGCTTTGTGCTCAGTAAGTTCACTCTTATGTGGCTTCCAGGGATCTTTTGCACCCCAATGCTGCAAACAGAGACACCAGGCAACTAAGGACAGAATCAGCCACAGGTTTTTATGAGAAATAATATTACATCTGGCAAATCAACTCTTTAACAGAATTTTAAAAATGAAACAATGAAATGAAATAAGATGATATTTTGTATCTGTCTTCTCTCAGCACTTCTGTTACAGAGCAAGAGCCCTGATTAAAACACACACACACACACACACACTCAGACATACACACACACACTCATACACACCTCTCCACTTATCCATGTAGAAGTGCCTCTAATAGTCTTCAAAAAAGAAGCTACTCATGTCATGGACACCACTTCTCATTGTTGCACTGTTGCCATGGGATAAGAGCTGCTTCTCCCTTTTCCTTGCCTTTTTTTTTCAAAAGTGGCTCAAAACTCCTGCCATCTGAGGTCTACTCTGGTGTTACTCTCCTTTCTTCACAAATTCAGAAGAACTGTAGTGACCAAGGTCTTTGTGACCAGTTGATGTCTTTCTGAAGGTTGTTGCAAATCAATCAATTAACACACATTTAAGTTTTTCCCACAAGCCTTTTTTTCCTCTGAACCCTGGCTACATTCCCCTCTTTGTGTATTAAAACAATTGGGTCTCTTCTCTCCGTTTCTTATTTCCCAATTGTCTTTACAATGGCCATTAGAAGGGCAGATAGAGGACGAGTAGATGAGTTTATTTGGACATTAGTACAACCAGACTCTTAAAAATGAAGGTTTCTATAAGGCTTGGACTACTATTTTTAAACTTGTCTTAAAACTCTATTTTGTTCTTGTTCCCCTGAACATTCCCCGCCCCTTCCAGTCAGTATGATAAATGTATAAGTAGCCAGTATAAAGTGGCAATGACAGGAAGTAAATTGCAAAGGAGAGCCTAGAAATCACATACAAATCGACCCAAAGATCAAAGGAGCATAGTTTTCAAACTGTATCATATGTTATTATTATTATTATTATAATACATTATTGAAAAATCCCTCATCACTGCCTTGTTGTGGCAGAGATTTGCTCGATGCTACTATGAGCTATGCTGTGCAGGGTTACTCAAGATGGACAAGTCATAGTGGAGAGCTCTGACAGGAAAGGAAGGAAGGAAGGAAGGAAGGAAGGAAGGAAGGAAGGAAGGAAGGAAGGAG
>NW_027185887.1:1118556-1125020 GCF_028583685.1 Petaurus breviceps papuanus | reverse complement strand
GGAGAGGGGGGGGGAATGGAGGCAGAATGAAAGGAAGGGAAAAAGGAGGAAAGAGAGAGGAAGAAGATCATCCTGGAAGGAAGGAGAGAGAGAGAGAGAGAGAGAGAGAGAGAGAGAGAAGTTATCTACTGGAGAAAGAAATGAAAAACCACTCTATTATCTTTGCCAAGAAAATTCCATGGGAAAAAAATAGTACTTGGGGTCATGAAGAGTTAGACATGACTGAATAATAACAATCATATATTAACTAACAATCACATCCTGGTAATATGTTTGGAATCAGGGGAAGATATCTAGACTGTTGTCAAGATTGTTGATCCTATGATATATAACTCTCAGACAAGTTTTAGACATCTACAAAATACTGAAAGGTGCTGATAATTTTGAGATGATGTGGGCATGTTAACTTTAAAGTTTTACCGACAACTTTGAGATGATTTAGAAATGGTACTGAACTAACCCCAAGGTGGTACAGATAAGAGTGAGTCTGTTCCCCCCAAAACTCTATAAAAATAAGACCTCACACGTTGCCCCCCATCCTCCCAACATTCCTCCATCTCCATTGGGTCCATGCTGCCAAGTGCTCCCAATTCTAAGTCATGGTTATGTGAGTGATATTCTCTGCTTCTCTCCCTCTCCATTCTTTTCCCCATGCTTCCTGTCTTTCTTCACCACCTCATCCACTATCTCCATACTATCTGCCTTTTACCACTTGTCTCTGCACTTTCAATACCATTTACCCAACACACTCTGTACCTTATTAAAAGTATGATTTTAGCCTCACTTCCCACTGCCATCATGAGTTTTCCAGCAAGTGCCCAAAGAACTAGGTATGCCTGCTCCCATTTCATAATTTCATAAATTAACTATCAATTCTAAACTCTTAATTAAAAAGTTTTTAGAGTAATACGTACCTGCTTTCATAATAAATATTATTTGAGGGGCGGCCAGGTAGCACAGTGAGTAAGAGCACAGGCTCCAGTGTCAGGATGACCTGGAGATCGAATCCCGGGCTCAGACACTTAGCACCCACCCAGAAACACCTGGCCGTGTAACCTTGAGCAAGTTACTTAACCCCAATTGCTTAGGCGTGGCCAGGTGGCTCAGCGAGTAAGAGCACCTGCTCCAGTGTTGGGATGACCTGGGGATCAAATCCTGGGCTCAGACACTCAGCACCACACCCAGAAATAACTGGCCATGTAACCTTGAGCAAGTTACTTAACCCCGATTGCTTAAAAATAAATAAAAAAATATTATTTGATTTTATGCTTATTGAACCTTAACATGGAAAAGGTGTGGATAGGGCAAATGAATGAATGAAGCATTTATTAAGTGCTTACTATATGCAAAGCACCATGCTAAGCTCTGGTAATACAAATAGAAAAGTAAGGTAGCCCCTGCTTTAAAAGAGTTCTTGTTCTTATGGGAGACACAGCACATATCAACAATTTCAGTTAAATGTCAAATGAAAAGATCCCATAGTCTTTAGGATGCAGTGGCAATGAAGATTGGCAATACCTCTTCTTTAATGTCATTTACACTGATAAAATCATATCCATTTTGGTGTTGAACCATTTAACAGTGCCAAGCACCTTGGTGACAAGAACTTTCATGTTTGGATCTTCAATAACTGGCTGTAGCACCTACAGAAACGATTGCCAGGCTACATGTCCCAGGATGATGGCTGAGAGTGCTAGGCTGAAAGCATTGCCATTCCCAAGGCTCTTGGGCTCAGAGTCTGAGGCTGCCTCATCAGGGTCTGAGGAGAGATGATGGTCAAAGTAAAAGTGATAGTCTGACTTGTACATATTACTCTTTTCTGTCTCTCTCCCAGGATGAATTGGTGCCTTGTTGCTTTAACTAGGCTGGCTTCTCTCTCTCTCTCTCTCTCTCTCTCTCTCTCCCCCCCCCTCTTACAGTTGGTTGGCAGTCAGTGGGGATGGCTAGCCCTTTTCCACAGGAGTTATATCCCTAGATGATGACATCTAGGGATATATGTTAATATATATTAACTGGGTTAATATATTAATTAACTGGGCTGGGTTGGAAGTAAGACTAGTGGAATGGGAGTAGGGGGACCACCCCCTGGACTCCTGTGGGAAAGTAGGCATTGGATTATATATACTGATAGTCTGCTCTTTCATTCTGCCTCTGGCAATATCTTTTGAGGGCCTATTTGTACTTGCTAAGACATATGGACACTACAACCCTGCATCCACCCTTTAACAGAGGTTAAATACTGGAGGAGACAGTGAACATCATCATTTCCTTACTGTAGAAAGCCAGAGATGTTCTAAAAGTATTCTCCTATCTTTATTGCAATCAGTCCTATAACAGCAACCACGATTCATTTGAAACATCATCAGTTTGTTTTTCTTATTTAAGTCCAATTAACCTAAAATAATTACAAGGAGGTACACCTGCATTGTGTGTGTGAGTGTAAGAAAAGAGAGAAATGAAATGGGGAAAGAGGGAAGAAAAGGAATAGGAGGTGAAGGAGGTAGGAAGTAAAGAGATCGAGACTGAGATCAACACAGAAAAGGAAGAAAGAGTAGGGTGGTGAGAGGAGAGTGGGGTAGGAGAAGAAGGGGAGAATGAATGAAAGAGAGAGGGGAACAGAGGTGGGGGGAGAGGAAAGGAGAGGACAGGGGGGAGGGAGGGAGTGAGAGAGAGAGAAAGAGAGAGAGAGTGATCAACACAGAAAAGGGAGAAAGAGCAGGACGTGGGAGGAGGGGGGAGGAGAAAAAAGGAAGAATGAGGGAGGGGAGGGGAATAGAGGAGGGAGAGAGAGAGAGAGAGAGAGAGAGAGAGAGAGAGAAAGAGAGAGAGAGAGAAACAAACTATTAACTTCATGAGATAATGAATGATACCTGTAATTGTAGACCCAAAGCATTCTGCTGCAACATTGCATTGAGGATTGATAATTAATTTGTTGTCCAACATTACCCATAAGTCTCCTTTAGTATTACTGCCTTCTTGGTTGTTACTGCCCATTGGATTCCAATGTTCAGTATTAATTTCCTCTGGTTATATTCTTTTTCAGTTTCCCACACTGAGTCTCATTTTATTTCTTGCCCATATTTCTGATCCCTTTGAATGATTTCTCTGTCCTCACTGATCTTTTCAACACCTCCCAATTTTGTATAATCTGTGAATTTAATTAACAAGCCTTTATCTTTTCTTCCAGATAATTAATGAAGACGTTAAATAAGGCCAGACTTAACACTGACCCCCTGGGGCACCATGTTAGACACCTCCCCCTAACTTGATATGTAGCTATTTATCATTATCCTTTGTTTACAATTCTCTCACCAATTTTTAGTCAATATGACTGTGTTAATACAGAAATCAGAGTGAATTCATTTGATGCCACTTATCATAGTGAGCTAAAATAAACAGCTGATGCAACTCAGCTCTGCCATTAATTGTAGGAGCTTACACAACTCAATTCGATTCAATCTGGTTCAATTTGACAAAAATATATTAAGTTCCTACTGTGTCCATCACAGTATTAGGCAGCAGGTACTCTCAGGGCAAGTTATTTCCTCACTCTGAGCTTCAGTTTCTGCATCTGAAAACTGAGGCACTTTCCAGAAGAGTTTTCCAGCTCTTCTGTCAGCTGACACTATCTCCTCTCTAGACAGTCTACGCATTTAAGTCAGTAGAACTTTTCTAAATCCTGAAGAAATTGTGAAGGCTATGAGTTCAATCATCCTCTGTGTCCTGGACTTGATTTGATCACTTCCTTGGTGATTCTATTTTATGACCATCCTGATGTCATTGGTCCTCTTCCAGACGAAGGACAAAGAAGTAACCTAAGTATCCAAGAAGTAACCTAATTGCCTAATATGAGGTACTCATGTTGATTTTCCCCCTCTAAGTTCCATTTTCTCCTCTGTGTTTATTGACTATTTCCCCCTTTAGATTTGTTCTGTTGTTGTATTCAGCATTAAATTTAATTTACTGGATACTAATTAATGGAATCCTTTTCTTTTCTGAAAATTAGATCTATTTCCATTTCCTAACATCATATAATCTCTTAGATCCTTTATGCTTCTTTATAATTATTGTATGTAGTTCAAGAAAGATGGAAGAGGTAGGATTAATTTAAGAAGTTTGAATGAAGAATGTTGAAAAGGATTCAGTAAAAGTCTAGATTTCATAAAAGATAGAAAGAGGTGTCAAATATACCTTAAGGTTATCCTCTTGGGTGTAGGACACTAGGCAGAATAGTGATTGTGGTGGGAAATAAAAGAAAAGAGAATATTTAGGAAGAAATGTGAGTTATTTTTGACAGTTGAACACAATAAGGTCAGAAGAGGTCTCAAGTTATTCTAAGTAACCTGATTTTTTCTGTTTTATAACTCCAATATTCTAAATTTGATCTATATTCATTTGGGATTGCATTCTATTCTCTTCCTTCATGCCAAGTATGAGTCCTACTTTTTGAAAGGGACACAAGTCATTCTCTGTTCTCTCCAATGCCCTTGAGAGTCTTCTTCTGCCCCACCCCCTCCCATAGGAATATGCTTGGCTAGAGCATACTCTGGAATCTGCCATGTGACTGTTGCAGTAAGGGGAATTAAGTATAATGAACAAGTAACACATTTCCTGCAGAAGAGTTTACCAGAGCAACAGTACAAGGATGTAACCCTTTTGAAACTGCTCTGCTCTGGACAGTAACTTGTGAGACAGAAGATCAGTTTATAGAAAACATATTAGAGAATTGCTAAGTGGAGCAGTGGATAGAGTGCCAGGCTTGAAGTCAGAAAACCCCATCTTCCTTGACTTTAAATCTGACCTCACACATTTACTAGCTGTGTGACCCTAGGCAAGTAATTTAACCCTGTTTGCTTCAGTTTCCTCAGCTGTAAAATGGGCTACTCCAGTATCTTTGACAAGAAAATTCCAAATGGGGTCACAAAGAGTCAGACACAACTGGAATGACTGTAACAACAGCTGAGGGACAGAGTATAGACGAAGAGAGAGTAAAGGGCAGGAAATGGCATTTGAAGCAGGGGATGGGGGGGAACAATCAATTGGCAAACACTTGTTCAAATTTTACTCTGTGCCACTGAAAATATAAAGAAAAAGAAAAAGCAATCCCTGTCCTCGAGAAGTGTACATTCTAATGGAAGAAATAACATAAATATGGCTTTAAAAAATAAGAATGACAGGTTGAATGAAAAATGCCGTCAATTCATAGATTTGGAGCTAGAAGAAACTTTAGAGACCATCTAGCTCACTCTCTTCATTATATAGACGAAGAAAGCAAGATCCAGAAAGGTTATGTCATTGTCCAAGGTCACACAGGCGATAAGTGCTGGAGGGAAGATCTCAACTCAGGTCCTCTAACTCTGACCCCACTACTCTTTCCACTTTGCCACTTTGTTCCCTATGAAATAACATGAGCAAATACATAGATATGGGAGAGAATGATGAAAAAGGGAGAATGAAGAATAGTCAGGCTGGCCTAGAATATTGAGCACCTAAATGTAAGTAGCATGATATAAAGCTGGAAAGGTAATTGGAGTTAGATTATGGAGGATCTTGAACTCCAGGATCAGATATTTTTCTGTTTATTTGTTAGACAGTGGGGAGCCATTGAAGGTTTTTGAGTGGGATGTAAAACTAGCAAAAGTAAGTTCCTTGAGGGCAGATATCTGTTTAGTTCAGGTCTTTATGATTCAAGCAGTCCTTTGCACCTAGAAGGTATTTAATGTTTGCTGAATTGAAGAATGATATGATTGATTCCTCAGAAAGTGGTGAGAAGGAAAGACTGGAGAGAAAACAAACTGGAGGCAGAAAGACGAGTTGGGAAATGATTTCAATAGTCTAGACAAGAAGACATGACAATTTGAATCAGAGTAGTTGCATAGGAATGAAGGAATGGAGCAGATCGGAGGGAGATTACAGTGGCAAATATATGTAACAGGATTCAGTAACTGAGTGAATGTGGGCCATAACAGAAAGGGAAACGAGGTTCACTCCTCAGTTTCAAACCTAGGAGACTTGGAGGACAGTGGTATTGATCAGAGACTGCCTATAATAGAAACTCTCACATAAAGCCAAATGTATTCCAATTATCTTTTTGCCAACAAACAAATTCTCAAAAAAAAAAAAGGAGATAAAAGAAAAAAAGGATTAGAAAAAGGAAGACCTAAATTCACATCCCAGCTCCACTGCTTTCCTACTAGTATAACTTTAGACAAGTCATTTTGCTTTTGGAGGTCTCAGTTTCATTATATATAAAATGAGGGGATGGATTAGATGGGAGGGAAGGAAGGAAGGAAGGAAGGAAGGAAGGAAGGAAGGAAGGAAGGAAGGAAGGAAGGAAGGAAGGAAGGAAGGAAGGAAGGAAGGAAGCAAGGAAGGAAGGAAGCAAGGAAGCAAGGAAGGAAGAAAGGGAGGGAGGGAGGGAGGGAGGAGGGAAGGAAGGAAGGAAGGAGGGAAGGAAGGAAGGG
>NW_027185887.1:1017570-1118156 GCF_028583685.1 Petaurus breviceps papuanus | reverse complement strand
GGAAGGAAGGAAGGAAGGAAGGAAGGAAGGAAGGAAGGAAGGAAGGAAGGAAGGAAGGAAGGAAGGAAGGAAGGAAGGAAGGAAGGAAGGCATTTTTTTCAAACTTCAAACTTTGCTGCAAATTCTGCCAAAATGACTAGGAGAGGCAACAGCCACCATTTCCCTAAGGGAACAGCTGAATAAAGGGAGGTTCATTCTTAGAGCAGGAATCAAGCTCACTTCAGACAGATGGAGAATAGAAGGGGAAAAGAACAACAACAAAATAATCTGTTCAGGTAAGAGAAGAAGGGTATTTTCTTTCTTTTTTTTTTTTTAAAGCAATCGGGGTTAAGTAACTTGCTCAAGGTTACACGGCCAGTTATTTCTGGGTGTAGTGCTAAGTATCTGAGCTCGGATTTGATCCCCAGGTCATCCTGACACTGGAGCCAGTGCTCTTACTCTCTGAGCCACCTGGCTGCCCCTAAGCAATTGGGGTTAAGTAACTTGCTCAAGGTTACACATCCAGGTGTTTCTGGGTGGGTGCTAAGTGTCTGAGCCCGGGATTCGATCCCCCAGGTCATTCCAACACTGGAGCCAGTGCTCTTACTCACTGTGCTACCTGGCTGCCCCAAGAAGGGTATTTTCATTGAAATATTGGATCACGTTAGTATTAGTAACTCTAATGATGGTCATCCTCACCCAAATACAACCCAAGAGCCTCTGAGTATGGTGGTTCTCTCTTTTTATGAAGGTTTTATTTAAGGGATTAGAATTAGTGCCAAACAGGTACCAGGCTTGGGCATCCATAGCCTGCTCTTAGAACCTAGTTTAAATTACTTGCAGAAATATTTGAAAAACAAGTCAGACATATCTCAGACTCAAGAGATATGCTTGAAACCAGGAAAAATTGATTTTTGTTCATATTCCCTGCCAGATACTGCTCTGCTACACAGTTATATGCAGATAGAGGACATTTTGCTGCTTATCATGCCAATGATAGATCCCATACTGTCTTTAAAGGAATAAATCATTCATTTAAATCATGTGTTTTTCTGTTTACAGCCTAGATGTTATTTTTTTAACCAGCTCTCTGCCACTTGGAAGAAACAAAAGAAATCTTGTCTACATGGGACAAAATAACTGAAACCTTTTCTTTTTTTTTGAAAGCAATGTTTCTGTTGATGGACCAATGTAAACAAAACTCACAGAACTCAAGGAAAGAGTCCAATGTTGGGAGATACTGTCCTCTTCTTGCAGTAAGGTGGTATATTTAGGAGCTTATAAAGCAAGATATGATATTTCAGAGACTGCTAGAAAAGAATCTCCTTGAGGATAGGAGAAGGTGATATAGTACAGAGGAAAGACCACTGGCCCCTAAAGCCAGAAAACTGATGTCATATCTCACCTCTGACTCTTACTACTTCTGTAACGATGGGTCAAGTCATTTAAACTCTCTGAGTCTTACTTTTCTTATTTATTAAAAGAAGGGATTGGCTTCTAGGGTCCCTTCTAATTCTACATCCATGAGCCTATGATATTTCATCTTTCCTTAGCATAGTCCCTGATACAAAGTAAGTGTTTAATAAACTACTAATAGCTAGCAGGTGCTGGAGAAGAATATTTTTAGTCTCCCTTGGACAGCAAGGAGATCAAATCAAGTTAATACTTAAAGAAATCAATTCAGATTATTCATTAAAAGGTCATTTACTGAAGCTGAAGCTTAAATACTTTGGCCACATAATGGGAAGACAGGACTCATTGGAAAAGACTGATGCTAGGAAAGATTGAAGGCAAAAGGAAAAGGGGATGGCAGAGGATGAGACAGATAGCATCTTGGAAGCAATCAATATGAGCTGGGACAGTCATTTGGAGATAGTAGAGAATAGAAGAGCCTGGCATTCTATGGTCCATGAAGTCATAAAGAGTTGGACACAAGTGAACCATTGAACAACAACAAAACAACAAACTAATAACAAGTAAGTCACTAGATACTTTTAAAAGTTCTAAATTTGGGTATCTGTAGGTATGGAACCTTGACAATGATATCAGACCTTTTAGATATATTGGTTAGATTGGATAGATAGATATATTAGATGATTGGTTTTGTTTAATTTCTTATTCTTCTTTTATTTTTAAAAAATTCTTTGCTATGAGGAATGGTTCTCTAGGACAGAAAAGGATGAAAGATACAGGAGGAATTTTGGGAGATGTGAAACAAAAAATGTCAGTAAAGATAGATTTTAAAATCATTCATTCATTCATTCATTCCACAAGCAATTTTGACAAGACACAGAGGTAGGAAAGTCAGGCCATATTTAGGAAATTGTAGGTAGTCTAGTTTGACTGGGGCATAGAGTACATGCAGAGGAGAAGCAGAAGACAAGATGGAAAGAAAGATGAGGGGGGTGGTGCTGTCAGATATTGAAGGGCCTTGAATGCCAGGCTGAAGAATTTGGAGTTATTCTTGTGGGCAACAGAGAACACATGAAAATTGTTGAAAATGTGAGGTGGTGTACTAGAGGACCTAGAGGTCTGCCAGAATCTGCCCAGAAACTAAATTATTATAATTCCTGGAATAGAGACAGACAATTATGGCAGTTCCTCTGAGTGATACACACTAATGCCAGTCCTTGACAGCTTCCTCTCTTTCTCTCCTTTTCCTTTGTATCCTAAGCATCTGTGATCAATGAGACAATAAAAACTGAAAGTGGGATGGGAGTTGGAGAAACACAGAGGGAGACAGGATTTGGTCTACTTCAATCCAAGAGAAGAGAAATCAAAAGATCAAACATGCTTGTTTGCACACAGATTGGGCAAAGTTGATTGGAAGATGAGGAAGGGGCTTGGCCAATGGGGTGAAGTGCTCCCTCCCTCAGCTGCTCTGGTCCAGTAGGAAAAGGGCAGCCTGCTCCCCTCACTGGCCTTAGGTCAGGAACTAGTGGAAATTCCAAGCAGAAGAGCTACAGGTGAGATATTTACAGAGATAACCATATTGTTCTTCCAGGTCTCTGCCAGTGTACAGCAGCCCTTCACATCTCCGTCTGAGTCTGTTAATAACTGATCTCTGTCATATTCTTCTGATGACCTCATTAGAGCTGACATAGATGCTTTTTCTCTTAAGGGATGCACCCTCTTTTTGTTCTCCTTGGGCCCACAGATGGAGTCCTGTGCATTGTCCTAGCAATCCTTTTCTGGCAGTATCTTGATGAAGGTGGTCTGGTGTCCTCCACATTTTGTTCACACATCACACACAAGGCCCTTTTTTGCCATTCTCTAGTACAATACATTATCTTGTCTTCACTCATTTAAACGTCATACACTAAAGTCAAAGTTTAAGTATGGTTTTCCTATGTTGGCTTGTTTCCATTGGTGACAATGACTTAAGTACCTTTGCATTGTGGAGCCCCACCTGGGGTGGCTGCATCAGAGGCCATGATACTAGAACTAAGTAAGAAGGGATGGAAGCAGAGGCCACAGGAGACGAGAATGCTGCTTCCTTTGTTACCGTTGCCAAATTTCAACTGAACCTCTAGGTCCTCTAGTACACCACCCCACATTTTCAACAACCTTCAAGCGTTCCCTGTTGCCTGCATGATTTTTCTCACCAAACTGAAAAGAGTAGCCTGAATTCAAGGAGCAGAAGACTAGAAACAAGGAGTGCAAAATGCAGGCTTAAATCCTAAGGATTTCTTTGAGTGGCTGGGTATCTGGGACTGAAATACAAAAGAGCTAAAATAGACTTCAGAGATATGAGTTAAAAGAGCAGATGATTGTTCACCCTCTGGGTAAGAGGCTACCTAGCAGCTACTCAGCAGAAGGCAGCAGGGGACTTAAAGGAAGCATCACAATGGAGACAAACAGCAGATGACCATGAAGACCAGAGGTAATAGTGATGAGAGGAGTCCAGTAATGAACTAGTTTATAGCACCCATCTTGATGATTTCACCAGACAAACTGATGACATAAACCATCTAGCAGCATCAGAAACAAAGAAGGATTCCATCTGGGACCCAGCCTTAGGACCATGAATTGCACTAGCTACAGATATTCCTTATGTGAATGCCTTCTCCCATGCATATTTCTGCCCATGCTGTTCCCTCACTGACCAGTGCTATGGAAAACTATACTCCTATATGTTTCCTTGTGTGTATGAGGATAAATTCCTTGGGGTCATTCACCTTGCTTTGCTGTTCATTCAGAACCTTTTTTCTAGGAAGTAAAGTAAATATGAGGGTAGAGTGGGGGAGGGTGGGTTGTGAGTTGTGATTCTAAGTGGATGCTGGCCTAAAGTGAACCTTTGATAGCTTTCATCAGGTCCAGGAGAAATTTGATACATGTACTTAGATAACTAGAGTATATCTGTGTATGAGAAGTGTCATATGAGTGACACTAATTATAAGTAGTAAAGGAGATGATTTCTGGGCCACAGATTAACGTATACAAATGTAGACCTTTGATCAGTGATGCAATGAAGGACTGCTAAGAATGTATTTGACAGAAGTTTTGGTAATCTAATCAATAGCTCTGTAGTGCCAATTCAATATTCACAGCGCCAACAGTCACTATAAAAATACCTGCACAGTGCTCAATTGTGAAATATAACAGACTCTCCATATAGAAGACAGAAGCAAAACATTTATTCCACCACCAGAAAACTGAATCCCAAAACCAGTAAGCCGATTCCATCATAGTAGCAAAGAAGTTAATAAGCCACAATAGCACAGAGAGTCACAGCTTCCTTCAGCTTTTACACAAACCAACATTTACTCACAAGCCTAACTGTCTCCCCAAGATGCATCCTTTCCTCACTCCAGTCTAGCTGCTCTGACTCCCAGCTTCCTGTGGGCTCTGCTCCACCCTTCAGCAAACTCCTCTCACCACAGGCTCCATGTGATTACATTCAGCCTATTAGGGGACAGGGTATATCTTCAAAGCAAGGAAAGGCTTCAAATTCCCTTAGGCTGATTAAGGGTCAGGGAAGATCTTCAAATTCCCATTCCTATTACCAGGTCTTTAATAAAAAGGAAGTGGTATAGGAGAAAATGCCTACATATATTCATAAAACTGGATACCAAAGAGGGTAGCATCAGTGTAAGAAGAATAACTATAAAGATTCACACAACACACACACACACACACACACAAGATATAGCAGTAAAACCCACAGTCTCTAACACACACAAATGTACAAAGTGTGGTCAATAATTGAGGTGAACTAGAAATCCTAAGGCAAAAAGTCAAATTTGATTTCATAGGTATGTATTACTGAAACTTAGTAGGATGAAACCCATGCCTGGAATGTGTCTCTAGAACACTTAATTAAAAAAAAAAATAACAGGGTAGGTAAAAAGGGTGTGGGAGGGCAAAGCATCATTGTGTATTAAGAAGATATATTCAAGGAAAGGAGATCTGTGAACCAGAGCAGAGAAGCATGGTGGAAAGCATTTGAGCAAAGATCAATGGAGGGAAAAGCAGAAGCAATATTGTCATTGGAGATGACAGGCCATTGGGACAGAAAGAGGAAATAGATGAGGAGTTTGGAGGACAGATCATGAGCCTGGCACAAAGGCTTGATATAGTGGTGATGGGGGACTTCAATTATTCAGGCATGTGCTGGAGCGCTCTCTCTGCCCAAAGCAGGGCTGCTAATCATTTCCTGGCTTGCTTTAATGATAATTTCATCCTTCAAAAGGTGGAGGAAGCAATGAGGGGAACTGCTATTCTGATCCCGTCTCTCACCAAAAAGGAGGGATTGGTTGCTGAGGCAGAAATGATGGGCACCTAGGGGGGCAGTGACTACTCCATCTTAAGAATTCATGATAGGGAAGGAGAGGAAAGTCAGGCATAGTGAGACATGCACCCTGGGTTTTAGGAGAACAGATTTCAAAGGGTTCAGAGAAATGTTAACTAGGATCTCATGGACTAAAAGTCTACAGAAGCCAGTTCAGGAGAGATAGAAAGACTTCAAGAAAGAAATTCTATAGAAACACACACACACACATAATTTCTCAAGTGTAAAACAAGTTGAAATTACCTTAAAAAATACCAATGTGAATGAACAGGGAACTCATTTAGCAGTTTAGATTTTTAAGAGACATGTGAAGAAAAGAAGGGCAGAGAATGGAGGATGAAGAGGAAAGCAGGGCTGGTACTGTAAGATTAGTATCAAGATTGAGTGATAAAGCTCAGAACAAGTTAAGGCTGGCAAGGAAAGCTACAGATGACAAAAACATTGTTATTTTTTAAAGCTATTTTGGAGGGGAAAGGAAGATCAAAGAAGGGAAGGGACCACTGTTTGGAGTGGATGGGACCGTGATGATGGATGACAGAGATGGGATAGCTGCTCAATTCTCATTTTGCTTCTGTTTTCTGTGCCAAGGAGAATGATCAATGGACTGGACAGGACAGAACAAAAATGGCTAATAGGGAGTGGAGAATGCAAGGGGAATAGTGAGATAGTGAGAGAGTACCTGGCTGACCTTGATGAATTCAAGTTATCAGACCTAAGTGAACTGTATATCCTATCAGAACTAAAAAACTGGTAGCTGTGAATACTGAACTATGTCAGTGATCTTTGAAAGATTCTGGGGAACGGGAGAGGTCCCTCAGGATTAAAGAAAGGCAAATGTCACCATTCTCCCCTTCTCCCTTCACTCCCTGCCCACTGAAAAAGGAATACTATGGGAGCACTGGGCCTGGAGTCAGGAAGACTCATCTTCCTGAGTTCAAATCCAGCCTCAGGTACTTCCTAGCTGGGTGATCCTGGGCATGTTGCTTAGCCCTGTTGGCCTCAGTTTCCTCATCTGTAAAATAAGCCAGAGAAAGAAGTGGCAAACCACTCCAGTATCTTTGCCAAGAATACCCCAAATGAGGTCACAAAGGATCAGACATTACTAAAAAATAACTGAATGACAACATGGAGTTACTGAGTTTGCCTTCAATTTCAGCAAATTCTAGAATATTTTATTAAAGGGGTGGTTAGTGAACATCTATAAAAGGAAGTTAGGGGGCAGCTAGGTGGGCTGGCCCTGGAGTCAGGAGGACCTGAGTTCAGATTCGGCCTCAGACCCTTGACATACTTACTAGCCATATGACTTTGGGCAAGTCACTTAACTCCAATTGCCCTCCAAAAAAAAAAGGAAATTAGGCACCCAAAGAGGCAGCATGACTGCTAAAAATATATGATACTAAACTAATTTTCTTTTTTTTTTAAACAGGGAGATCAGGAGAATGCTATATAGGTATATTTATCTAGATTTTAGGAAAACTTTTTATTTTGGATGGCAGAAGGCAAAGCATTTGGGGTTAAGAGACTTCCCCAAGGTCACATGGCTAGTAAGTGTCAAGGGTCTGAGGCCGAATCTGAACTCAGGTCCTCCTGACTCCAGGGCCAGTGCTCTATTCATGAAAACTTTTGACAAAGTCTTACATGCTTGTCTTGTGGACAAGATAGTGAGTCGTGGGTTAGACAATCATGCAGTTCGGTGAATCCAGAACTGCCACAACACCTGGTACATGGTAGGATTAATAAATGCTCATTGCTAACTAATTGAAATATTAGATAAAAAGAGTAGCCATTAACGGCTTAATGTGAACTTGGAAGAAGGTATCTAGGGGAGTGAATTGGTGGACTATGCTACGTAACTTTTATTATTTGTTATATATAATATTTCATTATAGGTAATATTTTATTTGTGAGGTAGTTAGGTGGTTCAGTGGATAGAACGTTCGACCTGGAGTCAGGAAGACCTGTGTTTAAATTGAGCCTTAGATGTTTATCAGCTGTGTGACCCTGGGCAAGTCATTTAACTCTGTTTGCCTCACTTTCCTCATCTGTAAAATGGGGACACTATTAGCATCTACATCCCAGGATTATTGTGAGAATCAAAAGAGATCATAATTGTAAATCACGTTGCATAGAGCCTGATACATAGTAGATGCTATGTAAGTGCTGGCTATCATCACTATTATTACTATCAATGACGTGTGAAATATACATGGCTTGGCTATCAGATTTGCAGATGATGACACAAAGCAAGGGAGGATAACAAACACACTGGATGACAGTCAGGATGCAAAAAAATCTCTAGAGGATAGAACACTGGACAAAATGTAATAAGATAGAACTTTAAAAAGGCAAATGCAAATCTCATGCTTGGGTTTATAAAATATCAATTTCTCAAGTACAAAGTAGAAGTTAAGTCTATATGAGGCATTGATGAGAAAAGGCTGGCCATAATAATGATGATGATCATAATTTAGATCAAAAATAGCATTTTTACAATCTTCGATTGCATTCAGAGAGCAATAGTATCTAGGGCTAAGGCTGCCCACCCAACCCCGCCCCCACCTTTCCAGTTTTTTTTACTTCTTCCTCACTGACACACGCTCTTTGATCCAGCAGCACTGGCCTCCTGGCTAGTCCATGAAAATGACACATCCATCCAGAGACAGATGTTGTCTGGGCATTGTCTCTGACTGTCCCCCCTACCTGGAACACTCTCCCTCCTTAGCTCTGCCTACTACCTTCCCTGGCTTCCTTTAAGTCCCATCTTCTACAGGAAATCTTTCCCAACCCCTCTTAATTCTAGCTAGCGTCTTCTCTTTCATACTTACTTCCTATTTATCCTGTATATAGTTTATTTGTACATATTTATTTGCTTGTGTCTTCCACTGGATTGCGAGCTCCTTGAGGGCAGGGACTGTCTTTTGTCTCTTTTTGTATTTTCTGCACTTGAGATAGTACCTAGTACATTTGTTCAGTCATTTCAGTAGTGTTTACTCTTTGTTACCCCATATAGGGTTTTCTTGGCAAAGATACTGGGGTGATTTGTCATTTACTTCTCCAGCTCATTTTACAGATGAGGAAACTGAGGCAGAGTTAAGTGACTTGCCCAGGGTCACACAGCTAGTAAGTGTCTGAAGTCAGATTTGAACTCAGGAAGATGAGTCTTCCTGACTTCAAGCTTGACACTCTACTGCCTACTATTCCACCTAGTTGCCCTATGATTAGAACACAGTAGGTGCTTAATACATATTTATCAACTAAGGTAAATAATTCCATGTTACTTTTCTTGGTCAGAATACTTGTGTTGAACACCATGGTCAGTTCTAAGTTCCACAATTAAGACAACATTGGTAAGTTCTCTAAAAAAGGCAACCAAGACTGAAGGATCTCCAGAACTAACTATATATACTTTGGTCAAGGGAACTGTGGGGTGCTTGGCCCAAAGAAGAGAGTAAGATGGAGGAGGGGTATTGGAGAGAGAAGGGAAAGGAGAAAGAGAAGGGCATAAACACTTATATACCACCTAGTATCTACCAGGCACTCTGCAAAGTACTATACAAATTTTATCTTATTTGAGCCTCACAACAACGCTTCAGGTTAGGTGCTGTTATCCCCATTTTAGAGTTGAGGACACTGAGGCAGACAAAGATTCAATGACTTGCCCAGTGTCACACAGCTGCTTAAGAGTCTGGGGTCGAATTTGAAGTCAGATCTTCCTAACTCCAGTCCCAGCGCTCTGTGTATGTGGGCTGAGCCCCTAAGCTGCCCTAGCTGCCACATGCTGAACATAACAATTGTCTTCAAGCACTTGAAAGGTTATATTGTCTAAGAGGTATTGGACCAGATCTGCTGCCCCTGGAGTACAATTGACCTTAGTTTTAGAGAGATACATTTAAGCCAGACTGGTGGAAAAACTCCAAATTTTCAAGTTATCAGAGTGTTATGGGCTGCCACTGCAAGATATGCTTAGATACGTGAAACTGAAACGAGAAAAACACACACCAAGGAAAGAAACGAGTGGAAAGAGCCCTGGGTTCTTGTGCCAACCCTGCCCTGCAGGATTTGGGGGGTTACAGACCATAGACTGGCATAGAAGTGCAAATTATCTTCATGATCATCATTATTAATATTATCATTTCTATTTGTGATTCATAAAATTATTTCTTCACAAGAATCTTATGAAAGAGGAAATATGACTATCTTGAACCCTTTTTCTGAATTTGAATTTTTGAATTTGGAACTATTTTACAGAGGAAGAGGCTGAGGCTAAAATGGGTATTCCATTGGCTTAGGTAAAAATAACAAAGTTATATAGGATTTTAAGGCTTATGATGTACTTTAAAAGGGTCTCATATCATTTGATGGTTCATAGTAACCTTGAGGGAGATACCATGGGTATTCTCCTCATTTTAGATGAAGAAACTGAGGCTCAAGATATTAAGTGACTCACGCATGGTAACACAATCAGAAAGCATCACGGAGGGCTTCAGACTCAGGTCTTTTCAGGCATTCTATTCCTTTTGCCTCATTGACTTTTTTTTAAGGTTTAATTATCAATATTATGTGATGTTTGATTTTCTGAGTCTTAGACTTCTGTGGACACACCAAAGTAAATTAATAAGCAAATATTGAAAAAAAAAGTTAGCTTTCCTTAAAAAATTGCAAAATGTTATATTTATTTTTATTTTTTGCTTTTTTGGAGGGGGGAAGGCAGGGCAATTGGGGTTAAGTGACTTGCCCAAAGTCACACAGCTAGTAAGTGCTAAGTGTCTAGATTTGAACTCAGATCCTCCTAACTCCAGGGCCAGTGCTCTAATCACTGTACCACCTAGTCGCTTCTAAATGTTGCATTTATTGTTTCCATTTAAGGATTGGGAGTAGGATACTGCAAAGGAAAACAGATTTTTAAAAGTAGTCAAATGGGAAAGTGATCTTTTCCAACCACCAGTTTGTATTTGATCCAGTGTTCTAAGAGTCAGAAACGTTCTAAGGCTCTTTTGAGGGGCAGCTAGGTTGGCACAGTGGATAGAGTTCCAGACCTGGAAGACTCATCTTCCTCAGTTCAAATCTGGATTCTGGCACCTAATAGCTGTGTGACCTTGGGCAAGTCACTTAATCCTGTTTGCCTCAGTTTCCTCACCTATAAAGTGACTTGGAGAAAGAAATGGCAACCCATTCCAATCTTTGCCAAGAAAATCCCAAATGGGATCACAAAGAGTTGGACACAACTGGGAACAACCAAACAACAATGAAAAGTTTTTTGAAGCAAGTTCACCTTGTGCCTGAAATAGAGGACCTTAGAGCTGATTGCTTAACATGAAGTTGATGTGGAAGAGAAGTTATGTTTGTCCTTTGTTTTTGAAAGGACAATGACATCAGGAAAATGATGACCTGACTTGCAGTTGACTTTGATTTGAGTGAGAGAGGGCTATACAAGGTCACTAGCCTCACTTTTAACTCCAGAGTCATCTGGGTCCAGGGTCCAGATATTCATCAGGACGACTAGAGATGGCCCAGGATGCAATGGGAGACCCTGGCCCTTTTAGGCTAAGGCCTTTCCAGGGTCTCACTTTGAGTGAGGTATTGCCCACTCAATGAATCATCTTCTTAAAGAAGTCAGTCAAGGAATGGCTCCCTTAATAAAAAAAAAAAATTCAAATTGGGACATGAAGCCCCTCAGGGTTGCTGGTCAAAAGAGAAACAGTTACTATTGAGGGCCCAAAATATAGCCCTTAAGTAGAGCTTGGGCAAGGGCCTATTGTGGTCCAATCTGTGAGCTCTAAAGTGAAATGGGTTAAAGGTTTGGTAGGAAGGAAGGAAGGAAGGAAGGAAGGAAGGAAGGAAGGAAGGAAGGAATTCAGTGAACCCCAAATTAACTGGGCATCTTCTAGCTATCAAAATCTACCTTCCTTTGGGGAGGAGAGAAGAGGGAGAAGGAGACTGCAACAGAGAGAGAAAGGACGAGTTACCCCTACTCACAGGTTGCATTTGTCCTTTGTCTTCAAAGAGGACCATAACATCAGGGAAATGATGACATGACTTACAGTTGACTTTGATTTGAGTGAGGGAGGGCTGTGCAAGGTCACCTTCCTTCCTTCCTTCCTTCCTTCCTTCCTCCCTCCCTCCCTCCGTCCCTCCCTCTCTTCCTTCCTTCCTTCATTCCTTCCTTCCTTCCTTCCTTCCTTCCTTCCTTCCTTCCTTCCAGGCCATCCCTTGACTCACTTCTTAAAGAGGCCTGTTCACTGAATGGGCACTACCTCACTCAAAGTGAGAAGCTGAAAAGACCTTAGCCTAAGAGGTCCAGGGTGTCCCATTGCATCCTGAGCCATCTCCAGTCATCCTGATGAATATCTGGTCACTGGAACCAAATGACTCTGGAAGAGAAAAAAGTAAGTAACCCCAAATCCCCATTTCATTGCCCTCCAAGCATTCCTGTGAAATACTTTCAAACTCATTCATGGAGGAGAAGGGGAGGACATGATGGAGAGGGATGGATATTTTTGCTGGTATTTTGGTATTTGCCTGTGTAACGAGGTGGAGGAGAGAAACAGAAAGAAAAAGGCCCAACAAAGTTCTGCAGATTTTCTTCTTTTATGGGTCTCTTCTTAGTCCTTATCACAGTCTCTCTCATACCATACTTATCCTTCTATAGTCCTTTATCACATTCTACTTTTCATTGCAGCCCTGCCTGGTTTCAACTGGAACAAGATGCCCCTCTTAAGATAAACTCATCACTTCTTTTTTTAAATTTTTTTTTTAAGCAATCAGGTTAAGTAACTTGATCAAGGTTATATGGCCAGTTATTTCTGGGTGTGGTGCTGAGTATCTGAGCCTGGATTTGATCCCCAGGTCATCCCAACACTGGAGCCGGTGCTCTTACTCACTGAGCCACCTGGCCGCCCCTAAGTAATTGGGGTTAAGTAACTTGCTCAAGGTTGCACAGCCAGGTGTTTCTGGGTGGGTGCTAAGTGTCTGAGCTCAGATTCAATCCCCAGGTCATCCCGACACTGGAGCCGGTGCTCTTACTCGCTCTGCTACCTGGCCACCCCGAAACTCATCACTTCTAAATTCACCAGCTGCTAACTCAAGCCTTGATCGATACCACCTCCCTCAGCTTCCTCTCCTTTCTGGATGTGGGAGGGTGGCGTACCAACCTCCTCCCAATGCTTTTCTTCATAGAGGTCAGAAACTGGACTCACATCCTTCCACTTTGCTTCTTCTGCTCTGCCTGGGCTCAACTCTACTAAACAAGATGCCTCTGTACCAGGTACCCCTTCATGTCCTTTCTCCTCCCTTCCTTTCCTTCCTCCTTTTGTGTGTTGCCATGCATCTTTATTAAAAATGGAAGTTCACATCACTTTATGTGCCCATAAAGATGAGTGGCGGGAGCTTTGATTAATTTCTCCACATACAGTGAACTTCACAGCAAATTGGACAGTGTAATTCAGTTCCTATTTCTGTGGACAGCCTTTTTGTAGGTTAGCTCCTCGAAGGCAGGGACTGTCTTTTTTTTTTATATTAAGTATATCCCTAGCACTTAGCACAGTGCCTAGGTGAAATAGGCACTTAATAAATTTTTAAATCACGAGGCCACAAATCATAACACTGTAAGCTCTCTGAGGGCAGGTTCTGTGTTGAATTATTTATGTGCCCAGAACTGTGCTAGGAACTAGGGAATATAAGCACGAAAAAAAAATAAAATCAGCCCCCTGCCCTTAAGGTATTTGCTTTCTACTAGTCAATACTGACAGGTACACAGAAAAGAAAATAGAAAATATGGCCAAAAGTGAAGGGACCTCTTAAATTCTCAGAACCTTGGTTTCTTCTGCAGGGTGGTAAGATGGGAAGAGAACAGAATTTGTGTTTCTGTCATGAGTGAATCCCTCATCTGCCACTTGCTACCCATATCTGTAAAATGAGGGGAGGAGAGAGAGGAATAGGAGAAATGGGTTAAATGGTCTCTAAGGCCCTTCCAGCCCTAAATCTTTGATGCCAAATACCAAGCAATTTTTGTGGGGAACTAATGAGTGGAGAATTCAAGATAGGCCTCATGTGGAAGCTATCTCAAGTGCCTTATTCATATTAAGCACTTAAAATGTTGTTGATTTGAACTTTTCATAGCTGACTCTTTTGCTCTGTTTCCTTTTCCCACCCCAAATTCTGCCTCTCCTTCCTCTTTGGCTGCAAAGCGGACTGGAGACATCCTAACTGAAATCACTGCAACTGCAGAAAGGTTCATAGAGCATTTTTATACCTTGAAGGTGAACCTACACAAAGCCCAGATTCTCATGCCCTCTGAAATTTCTCCTGTTTCACAATTCAAAGGGAGACTTTAGAGAAATGGCCCTACATGAAAGAAGAGTCTTAGTAAATACGTCCCTCAAAATATTCATTCTTAATGTATCAGTAGCTTTTCAGTTCATTATAGTGTTCTTAGTCAGTCTTCATAAAAATGCTATGCATCTTTATTAAAAATGGAAGTTCACATTATTTTATGTGCCCATAAAGATGGGTGGTGGGAGCTTTGATTAATTTCTCCACATACAGTGAACTTTACAGCAAATTGGACAGTGTAATTCAATTCCTATTTCTGTGGACTTTTTTTGTTGGTAGAAAATTGATATCATTCATATGTAATCATATTGCCTTAGCAAGAGATATTTAAGAAATAATATCCTGAGGTAATGATCGCATGGCTTAATTATTAATATCATACTTTCAGACGAGACAGTGTGCATTCCTTTCCACAAGCTTCACTCTTATCAAAAAATGTTTCTTCAGTCTAAACTCTTTAGTATGCCACTAATGCACATGTGTATGTGTATAAAAGAAGGAAGAAAAAAGAAACAAGCCTTTATTAAGTGCCTATGTACTAGATGCTATGCTAAGTGCTTTATTATCTCACTATCTCAGACAAATATTATCTCTTTTGATCCCATTTCATGCTCACAACAACCCTAAGAGGCAGGTGCTGTCATTATCCCCATCTGACAGTTGAGCAGACTAAGATTTTGAACTCAATCAGGCCCAATGCTCCATCTACTGCCCCACTCTATGAAGAAGGAGCAATGGTAGGTCAGAACTATCTTTTTTGACAGTTGTTTCCATTTCTAGGGTAACTGTTGGTTTTAAGAGGCATAACAACCTGACTATAAAAATCCAGAAGGATTACTAGAAGGAAACTTGGTAGGTAAGGTTTAACATTCAGAGTGGCTTTTTTAAAAATTATTTTAAGTCCAAATGTCAACCAAATTAATTGAGTCATTTTCCAATTATACAAATATGAACCAAATAAGAAGTTTGCTAGCTTTGGATCCTTTTCTAGAGTTGACTCATCTAACTAAATCAGCCTCATCGTGTTCTTCATTCAAGTGGCAGAAATGCTTTGGTTTCTTCTTGAGGCCCTTTTGGAACTACCCTCAAACCATTCCTCTGACAACCTTCTTTTTAGAAATTTATCTTTTCAGAGACACCCATGCTCCCAGACATTTCCTCCCCTGACCCTCTGTGTCCCTCAACCTTTCTACTTCTATAGGAGATAGCTTATTAAAATGGAGTCACAGAACCTGAGTTTGAATCTTGGATCTTCCATTTATGACCTGTGTGACCTTCGAAAAATCACCTTTCCTTTCTGGGCCTCAGTTCCTTACTTGTAAAATGAGAAGTTTGACCTAGAGGACCCCTTCTAGAAATTCCCTTTTGCTCTCTTTTCTCTGTTCTTCCCCTAAGATCCGCCTATCTTGTTTGCCATGGCTGTCCTGTGAAAATCAGTGAGACTTAAGGACTGATGAGATTTATTTGGCAGCAGCTTGGAAAAGCAGTTCTTCTAGATGCACACCTTGTATACTTGGCAGCCCTGAAAGGAGGCCTGCATTCTCAAGACCTACTATACTGCTTGTCTTGGGCCCAGAACAAGAGATGGAGCTGGGCCCTCTCCCAGAAGGGCAGGAGTTTATCCATCATTCTGGAAGAGGCTGATATATTTGCCCCTTTGCTGCCTCTCCCAACACACACACACACACACACACACACACACACACACACACACTTTTGTTGGCATAGCTAGTGTGAGAAGACACAGTTCCTAATAGAAGTAGAAGGGCAATTAGTAGAACCTAAAGTTCTGATGCTTGAGGGGAGAGGGGGAAAGGGGGTGTTGAGAGCCAGTGTACTAGTGTCACTCCAGGGAGACGTCAGTGACAATTATGGTTGGCTGCAAAGCTTATATGCCTCAGCACCCATGGAGCCAAATTTTAGATGAATAGACCCCTTAGTATATGTTCAGCACATCTGGCTGGATTTTGGACTTTGGCTCACAGACAGTCAAGAATGTACTGCAGTAACTAGAAAAATTCATGAATAAAAGATAACTTGGGGGGGATAGGGAAGAGGATAGATTGATGAAGTGCATGATTGTGTGTCCAATATATTTATACTACTGTTTTATGGACTGTGGTCTTGGGATTTTATGCATCTGATTCCAGGAGGTAGCCAAATGCCTTGGTCCAGCTCAAGCAAGAAAGAAGCCTAAAGTGATCTTGGGAAAGGGGGATAGAAGAGGTGATTTGGGAATCCCTTTCTAGTATGAGTTTTCCACTTAAGGTATTCTACTGTTAGCTTGGCCTACATGACTCTCTCTCTCTCTCTCTCTCTCTCTCTCCCTCTCTCTCTCTCTCTCTCTCTCTCTCTCTCTCTCACACACACACACACACACCAAGTTTCATTGTTATTTTAGTTGAAATATAAAATGCTGGTTGATTCACACCCTTACTAGCAGTGTGACCTTTGGTAAGTCACTTAACCTCTGTTTGCTTCAGTTTCCTCATCTGTGAAATGTAGATAATAATAGCACCTACTTCCCAGGATTGTTGTGGGGACCAAATGAGATAATACTTGTAAAGGGCTTAGTGCAGAACCTGGCACATAGAAAGTGCCACATAAATGTTGGGTATCATTATTAGGAGTTTGTTGGGCTACTGCATTGGCAGCCACATGGGAAACAAGTACTAGGTCAAACCTGATTCCAACTTAATAGAGAAAAAAGGCAAAGTTCTCCACATGGGCCCATTACACTGATTAAGCTAGAGTATCTGCTGGCTGGCAGGTCACAGCTGTTGGGGAAAGGGGAGAAATGGACATAGCAGGTAGAGTTCAGACAAACCCAAGGGACTATCCCCACAAAGGCAGCAGTTTGCAGTATAGTGCCTCACTTTCAAAAACCCACCAATATATATTTGCATTAGGGACAGAATCCAGACGCTACAAAGCTGTCTTTTGCATTGTCAACCGTCTATTACTTAAAATCTTAATGCCTCAATATCAGAGATGTTAAGTCAAACAGCCCGTGTCCAAAGTAGAATCTGAACTTGGGTCTTCCTATCTCTAAGTCTAACATTCTATCACCCCATGCTGTCCCTTCTACACCAAATATAAAAGACTCTTGGATCCCTTTTACTTTGGGGTTACCCATACCACAACCCCCTCTCTTCCCATCCCCCTTATAACACAATTGAAAGCTAGGCTGTACTTCTCAGTAGAAAGGAGTCTTTCCTTCAGGAATGCTATCACCAGTCACACAAAGCTCTATAGGTAATACAGCGTCACTGATTAATTCTCTAAGCTTTCTCTGTTATTTTAAGCATAGGGAACCAGTTCCTTTTCACCTCCACCTTAGCCCTCTTAGTTCCAGAGTTAGTCTAAATGACAAGAAATCTTGGCTTCATAGACATAAGCCACCTCTAGGCTATGTGAAGAAGAGATGAAAAATATTTCCTGCTGTTGCTTTTTGATCTGATGTGAAAAAGAAAACAAAGCAAAAGTCCCAGACTTTGGAAGGAAGTGTGGAATAAGTCTGTGTCCTGACTTTATTTTTTGTCTTTGAGGAATCAGCCTTAAAGGAAGAGTCCTTCCTTCTGAAGCTCCTGTGGTGATGTGACTTCTTCTGCGACTGTGTATATGTGCAGGTTTACAAAGTGGATTTTCTGTAATTCCAAATAATGGGCTTCCACCATATACAAAGATGTTACTGCCATCAGATACTTACTTCGATTTGTTTTTCCAATGATGGAGAAAAGTTTGTTCTGATCCACCTACAATCAGGGCTCTCTTGCCTGGCTCCCTTAGAACAAATAACCCCCATGGTTATACCTTGGGAGTACCTGGGATGTAATCTGTGATCAGAGAACACAGTGAAGATGAAAATGTAATGATGCCAGAAGATGGGTATACCAGGCAAGAAGCACTAGAAAGCTAAATTGTGTTATGTTCTAATCTGAATATTTTTCTTTCCTCTTAGTTTATAAGACTGGCTATAGATCTGACTGGAAAAGAGCTGGAGCAGTAGATAGAGTGCCAGACTTGGAGTCAGGAAGATTCACCTTCCTAAACTCAAATCTGGCCTCAGACACTTACTAGCTGTGTGACCCTGGGCAAGTCACTTAAGCTTGTTTGCCTCAGTTTCCTATCTTTAAAATGGGTTAGAGAAGGAAATGGTAAACTGTTCTAGTATCTGGAATCAGAAAGAGTTGGACATGACTGAAAATGATAACATGTGACTGAAAATGAACAACCACATATACTTGACTCACTGATAGTCAATCAGAAAACTGTTTGCCTAAAATATGCTCTTCCTACTAAGACTAGACTAGAGACAAAAGTATTTTGTTTTTGTTTTTTTAAATAGTGAATCTAGTTTGGGCATTTTGGTGATAGGATCACAGCTCTAGAACTGGAAAGCACCTCAAAGGCCATTTAGTTTAACCTTTTAATCTTATAGATGAGGAAAATGAGGCCCAGGGAGATTAATGACTTGTCTAAAGTTACATAGGTGATAATCATAGAAGCTGGGATATGGATCCAGGCCCATACTCTAAGAATTGGTGCTCATTCAACTGTACCACACCATTTTACTTTTTGCCAAAATGTGGGTTTTTTATTGCTTTTTTATGTCATTGTGGTCCATGGTTCCTTGATTTTATCTACCGTGTAGCCCTCCCCTTACTGTGTAAGATTCCTCTAAAATAAGCCCTCCCCCGAAAATAAGCCCTATTGAGATTGCTACTGTAGTGAAGGTGATCCCCTGCGCTACACGCTACATTACGGTACCCTCTGTATGCACCATCCCTCCCCCCGCCCCGTGAAATGCACGCCGCGCTCCGAGCTGCATCCAATCAGAGCTGCAGCAGTGAGCGCGTCATCCTGTTCTTCCCCAGTGATTTGCTTGCTGGTACATTTTTTTGTTCACATTTACCTGTTTATTAAAATTGCTGTCAATGTTCATTAAAATAAGCCCTCCCCTGAAAATAAGCCCTCTGGTGTTTTTCTGTCCAAAAAAATTAATAAGACAGTGTCTTATTATCAGGGAAACACGGTAGGAGTGGCAAAAAATTAAATTCTGGACCATCAAACAAAACTTTCCAAAAGTGATCTCTTTCCCATTATTCATTGAAATATCAATGACTCTCCATTGTAAACTCTATCTCCCCTCCATGTTTGGATCCCTCTCCCACCAAAACATACATACATGGGTGCCTAGGAAATATTTATGGCCATGGCTGAAGTCCTTTAAGTGAAATTTTCCCCTGTGGTGCTTTTAGATCATCATACAAAGGCATTTCTTTTTTGTTTTTTATTGCTTTTTGTTTTTACATCACAGACATTTGCCCTGCAACTGTTTGTCTCTACTAAACCCTTTCTTAGAAGAAAGAAAAGCATTTAATCAAAGTCAACTAACTCAGCAATTGCATCTGACAACAACAGACCATACTCAGTCATCCACTTTTTCTGGAAGATGTGGGAGGATCATAGATCATCATTTTAGAGCTAAATAAAATCTCAAAAACCATCCAGTCCAAAATAATCATCTTACAGATTAGGAAACTGAGGCCCAGGGAGATTAAGTGACTTGCCCAAGGTTGAACAGGGAGTATCAGAAATAGCAATTGAAAACAGGTTCTCTGACTTGACAGACCATGAATCATCTAGCCTCTGTATCACATGGTTTCCTTATCAATTTTCTAGGATTGTTCATTAAAATTCATCAGGTTGTCTGCCATTTAGTAGTGTTATTTTACATTATTATAAATATTGTACATAGCACTCCCTTAATTCTACTTACTTCACTTTGCATCAATCCACACAAGTCTTCTCAGGTTTCTCTGAATCCTTCATATTCATCACTTTTTATAGTGCAATAATATTCCATAATATTCACAGACCAGAATGTATTCATCCATTCTCCAACTGATGGGCACCCATTCAAAAGACATTTAAGGATCTTTTTACACAAGGCTTCCTATAAAAGCACTTGACAGACTAAATTAGAATATTATATGTATCTAACAAAAAAAACTAAAGAGATTCAGTGTTAGTCTTTGGCCTATGAGAGCTTACAAGATATTACAACTCTGAGAAATATCCATGAAAGCTAAAAAAAAAGGGACAAGTAAGCATTTGAATGAAACAAGTAAATAATTAGTATATTAACATTAATGATGTTACCTTAATTTTATAGAAGTCAACATTTTTCAAAATGCTCTCCAGTGCTGTATTTTTCAGACTGTAGATTGTACTTGTTCCCCAGACTTAGCATGTGCAAAACCTGAGTGATTTTTGTAAGAGAATGAAGTGAAGACAAATATAGCAGTGGTAATAAAAATGAAAAAAAAAAAGTATCATTTGAGTTGAAACAAACAAAAATGGAGATTATATACATTTTTTAAAATATAGCAATTTTATTTAAATTTTTTACTCTGTGCCTCTTTTTTTCTTTCAAAGATACCTCATGTTAGAACTCTGGTCTATATTCAGGCCAATACAGTATATTTTCAGCATGTGATAGGTACTTAATACATGTTATATTGATTGATCATCTCATTTAATCCAAACATCAATCCTGTTAGGCAAACAGGAAAAGGTATTGTTCTTCCCATTCTCCAAATAAGGAAACTTCCAATTATGTAGTTTACCCAAGGTCTCGTCTAGAGAGCTAGGAACTTAGCTAGGGCTTTGTCCCTAGTCCTCTCACTGTACAAACCATAGCACTGTGCGCATCCTTTTAGGTAGAGAATGATGAGGCGTGGCATTTTTACACAGGGAAGGATTGGAGAACATGACCATCTTTATTCCAATTTATGGAAAACTTTTTGATGATGATGACAGTCCCAGGTTATGAGCATACATGTCTAAAAAAATGAACCTCCATCAAAACTAATGCAGTCATTAAAAATATATTACTTTATGAGCATCATCTTAATGGACGAGACAACTCAGGTTTTCTCCACCAAAATATAAGAACATTTACTCACTCTCTGTTTCAAAAGAAAACACTCAGCCCCTCCATGATGACAAAATCAAGAGGAAGCCAAATGTGTCTAACCACTCAAGTCCAAGGAGATAATTTAAGAATGGAGAAAGATTTGAGAGAGCTCCTTCATGTGTTCAGAGCATCCTTTCTCATAAATAGCAGGTCACTTCACTTAACCAGAAGAGGAAATAAAAGGGTTGGGAAGGTCTTTGTGATTCCTGTTGTTTCCAAGGCTATTTTGAAAGTCCAGCTATAAATTGGCTGTAAACACTTGCCAAATGCAAGGGGAGTGGTTTCCACTTTGGTCTTTCTTTGTGTTTATTGTTTCTACACTGGAAACAGAATTGAATTCATAGTAGCAGCAAAACAAAGACAGCTCTGAGTTATACTGTAATTCACCATGGGAGATTTATGAATATTATTTTCCTGTAAAATCCAGCATTTTTCTCTTTACTACTTGCAACCTGTAAGTGGCATAAAACTGTATACCTGGCAGGATTTCCTATCTCTAGGAGAGTCAAATCCCAGTATTAGAACTGCATTACGTGCACATGTGGTTATACAGTATGCATAAATTGTGCCTTTATGTTTAACTTGTCTAATC
This sequence comes from Petaurus breviceps papuanus, assembly GCF_028583685.1. NCBI lineage: Eukaryota > Metazoa > Chordata > Mammalia > Diprotodontia > Petauridae > Petaurus > Petaurus breviceps. The sequence continues at coordinate 1,096,481 of NW_027185887.1, read as the reverse complement.
AGCTCACCATATCAAAACTTAATAAGTAGCTGCTTCTCATTTAAAGGTCTAGTAAAACTGCAATTACTATGGCTGTAAGATGCCTTTGTTTCGAAAAGTGCATTAAATAGTTTTATAGATATGGTTAGAAGCACTTGTGTAGTTGTTTTTATGAAAGTGAATGAGTTCATTAATAATGGGAGTCAGAGACAGAAATACAAGTTGAGGAAGCCAATTGGGTCTTAGAATTCTGTTCCTGGACATGATTTCTCTTAAGTCTGGACACCAGCTTCCTTCTGACCAGGAGAGGGGCGGCATGAACCCAAATACTTCTCTAGTCCAGAATAATATACAAAGTGTTACCTTTGAAGGAAATATTTTTGCCCTAGCAGGGAAAGGGAAAATCGTGGCTAGAAAGGCAGGTGGAGTGTTTTGTTGGAAAATAAATAAATAAGTGAGAGGAAGCTTTTATGGCCCCAGAAAGTAATGAGCAAAGCGTCACACTGTGCATGCTTTGGGACTGGCATTTCTCTTCAAACCCGATCAATGAAAACAAGGTCACCAAGAGGGATGCTGTGAAGTGAGGTGGCTTCTCCATTCCTCCTAAATGACTTTAGAAAGTGGTTTGAGGTCCCAATTAAGATTCAACCTCCTCTCACATCCTCATGGATGGTGGTCTTATTTCAAACATTTAGACCAAAGACAAAGGAAATGGCTCTCTCGGAATACAGATGAAGAAGAAGCACATTTCCAAAGAACTGATATTAACCTTCCCTCTATCCACATAGGCACTGTTGGCCAAACCTGTATATTTTTTCAAAAATGTATTTTCTGGAAAAAAAAGGAAATCTCAAATTTACTGTAAATGCAGACCAGGGAGGAAATAGCAGATGGGCAATGTTTAAGTTACAAACCTAAGGGAAGCTTTTTCATACAAAACTCTTAAACTGCAGCTCTTAAAATAAAGAAAGATTTTCTGTTTTCCATAGTGACTCACTAAACCTTTATTTAGACAGTTGGTAAAAACACCACATCACATATTTCACATGTTTTTTTTTTCACTGCTACAGTTTAAAATGGTATCTGGGTTTTTTTTCCCTCCTTCTAGAGGGAAGCAAGAATATACAGTAAAGCATTTTGCCTTTCATTATTTTTTTAAAATGAAACCTAAATGTATTTTGGAATGGTTAATATTCCCTTTCAGACCCACAGCATAGCACCCTCTGGTGCACATATTAAGGAGAAGGATTAGAACTATTATGGGGGCTTTGTTCATTTGCTGTTCAACATTTCCCAGAGATGAATTTTAATGCCCATTCAAAAATACAACAAAAACATAATGATCTGAAATCCATCATTTTACCATTCAAGCACTTTTTTGTGTGTAGTTCTTGCTAGGTTTCTAGTAAGTTTTATTGTTGCAAAGAAAAAACATTTTTCCTGTGTGAGCCAGTATTATTCACATGTGACAGAACATGTAATGTGAGAAAGATTCCATGAGATCCCATACATATCAAGTACCAGGATCAATGATGGCTAGCCATCTTGCCCTGGGAGGTCTGGAAAAAAGAAGTCTCCCTACAGCAAGATAACCTCTAAATGGCAGAAAATTGGCAGATCTTTCAATATAACTCACCACAAGCAGGACAGAAGCGCAGAAGACATGAGTATGTCCTCCTAGGAGTATAAATGCAGAGACAGCTTCCACTGCTCTAAGTTGGTGGGTATCATGTTCCTTCTTTGATCTCTGCAAAAGATGCATTTTTCTCATAAAACAAATGCACCAGGATAATACTGGCAACTTTGGGACAAGGGAATTCCCCTTGAAAATAGGCCATATAAGAATCTTAAGGTGTTAGAGTTGACAGGACCTTGAAGAACATTTAAACTGTCTCTCTCATATTCAGGCTTGTCTAAGTGTTCTTCACTCAGCAAATACCTACCATGTGCCAATTACTTGCAAAGCACACTTGGTCCCTGCCCCTGCCATTTTCTTCTTGCTAAAGTGCTACCATTCTTTTCAGTTCAGAAAAGACTGGAAGTAGAATGGGATTAGAATTTCAGGAGCATTTTTCTAATCTGAGAAGAACAAACTTGAAAAACCTAGGTTTTTATTTAGGAATTGGTCAGAATGGATGGCACAATAAGAGCAAAGGGCTTCCAAATGTCCCCCTTATTAAAGGAAGAGAGAAAATCAATATTTATGTGGTGAAAAAGAAAACAATTATCAAGAGGGAAGGAATAAGCATTCATGTATCATCTACTAGGTGCTAGGTACCATGCTAAGTAAGTACTCTACAAGTTTGATTCTCACAATGACCCTGGGAGGTAGGTGCAATTATCATACCCATTTTACATACGAGGAAACTGAGGCAGGCAGTGGTTAAGTAACTTGCGCTGCTAGTAAGGCCATACTTGAACTCAGATCTTCCTCACTTCAGGCTCAGTGCTCCATCCACTGCATCACTATATGGGGCAACAATCAGTAGCCTTTAATCACCCTAAGGAAAGAATAATCAATAACTTCCTCAAAGATCAGAGTTGAAGGAGAGAGGATGGTGCTGTGAATTATACCTTCTACTGGATGGCCTTTGTCCAAGCAACTCAGGTGCTGAATTGCTGAACTATAGCAATCTGTTATGTAGAAAAACTACTTTAAAGGCTCCTCAGAACTGTGAAAATACCCATAGCAGCAGGAGAAGCAAAAGCACTTTCTAGCAAGATCTTTGTCATCTTCAGTTTAACAATATGGAAGATTCAACTTGGTAAGAGGTTCAATGACATGGGCTGGGACTTCTTTTAGTTTTTTAAAAGAGAAATGGAGCATTTTTTCTCTCATTTATTCTCCTTTTTACTTTTGGGAGAACCCCTATATAACATGTAAACCACTTTCTTTGCAGGGAGCCCAGGGAAGGCTTTTCTTCACAAAGCTATAGTACATATTTGGTCCTATTACTACATGTTCAAAACCCAGGAATGAAATATTACAGTCTATTAGTGCTCCCCCCTTTTTCAAAATAAAATGGAGACCTCTTCAATGAATTCTGCACAAAATTCCCACACATAACAAAGTCTGAGATGTTCTCATGCCCAGTGATTGCCTTTCTAAAAGTGAAAGTGACCAAAAGAGGGAAATATAATAATGATAATGATGGTGATGATGATGATGATGATAGCTAGTATTTACACAGTGCTTTAAGGTCTGCAAAGTGCTTTACATACGTTATGCATGTGATCCTCCCAACAGCCCTGTGAAGTAGGTACTGTGATGTATAAAAAATATAATAGATATAGTTTCTGGGTAATTAATCATTTTATTAATCACGCTAGGAAATAATTAATTAAAGGTGTCAGTGGCGCTCTTGAGTGCCAAAGACCCCCTCATAGAACCCACTCAATGCTTATGTGCCCTTGGAAGAGTGGGTATTCCTGAGGGTGGCAATCAACTGTGATTGGTTAACAATAAGAATAATGAATATTATAATGAGAGGTGGATCCATTCTAATGAGGAACTGGGGGTGACTGATCACTCTGGCTCTCAGATCAACCCCAGCCTTAGGAAATTAGACAAAGGATCTACCTCCACCCAAGCCCAATGGTGGGGTCTGAACAAGATTGAGGAGAAAGTTAATCCAATCTCATTATTGGCAATGTCCTTCAGATGTTGGCTTGGTCTAGTAGAGAATGAGGATCTAGGACAGGAAAAAATCCTGGGTCTCCCCAATAATTGGTTATTTAATAATCATTTCTCTCAGTGCCCTTATTATCCTCATTTTTACAGATGAGGAAACCTAGGATGAGAGAAGGAAGTGATTTGCCCAGGGTCATATACAACTAGTAAATATTGGAGGCAGAATTTGAATTCAAGTCTTCCCAATTCCAAATCCAGCACTATATCCACCTAAGGTCAATTCAGTTTAATTCAACAAGAATTCAGTAAGCTCCAGGCTTCCAAAGACAAGGAAACAAAACAATTCCTGGCCTCAAGAAACATAAATTCCTCAGTCAATGGGACAATGCTGCAAAGAAGCAATTTAAAATTCTTAAAGGTTAAAAATTTCCATAAATAAAGCTCAGCCTAGTAGCACAATGTTAAATTTGGGCATCCAGATTTTGAGAAGGAAAGAAAAGTAAACTAACCAAAGACAGGATATCTCATACTGTCCCTTAGTTGGAAGGCAAAGAATTTCACTGATATAATATGCTCTGACCTCATCATCAAGAGACATATAAAAGGCACATGGAATAATGAATGACATGTTGAACCTGGAGTAGAATGACCTGTATTCAAATCCTACCTTTGAAACATACTTGTTGAATAAACCCTTATTATCTCTGAGCTTTTGTTTTCTCATCTGTAAAATGGAGGTGCTAAAGTTTGTAGTAATTACCTCACAGGCTTATTGTGAATGAATGAATGAATGAATGAATGAATGAATGAATGAATGAATGAATGAATGAATGAAAACCAATTTAATAAGTGCTTACTTTGTGCCAAACAGTGTGACAAGCACTGGAAATACAAATGAGGGAATGTATGTAAAGCTAACTATGTAAAGATAATCTATGATTCTGTCCATGGAAGATTTCAGACAATCTTCATTTGACCCAAGCTCAGTAAAAGCATAGTTTTGTGAAAAGTGCATCTGGTTGTCACCAGCTAGAGAAATAACTTTGCCCAGGGTGAAAAAAGAAATTCAAGTGTGTTAGGAGCAGGAACCTTAGGGTGCCCTTAGAATATTTAAGAAGAATGCAAGTATATCTAACCATTAGCAGGCAACTCTTACCTCTTTGCCCATGTTATTTTCCCCCCATTTTTCGGTTCATTCATTTAAAAGTGTTTAACTATCGATGTTATTGGTTTTTCTCAGGACTGTCATCCCTTTGCTTTAATGAGATACCTACTTCACCATGATTCCCCCCTACTCATTTTTTTCTATGATGGTAGGACTGTAGGAGGCTGTTCATGGCTATTATCACCTCAGCACAAATGGGTCAGAAACTGGCTGGATGAATTCTATGCTCAGGCCTAAAATGTTGTTAAGCCAGAAACTCAATAACCAGGACCTTACTGCTATGGTTCCTCCTGCCCACCATGTTCCCCTATGACTCAGTAACATAAACCCCAATAACTTCAAATAGCACTGTTCAGAAGAATTAGGAATTCCTAATTCTTATTTTTTTATTCCTCTTATTTTTTTTTCCTAATTCTTATTATTCCTAATCCCACCCCACCCCACCATCACCACCACCACTACCACCATCGCCATCACCACTGAGAAGCTTAAAAAATGCTTTCTATGGTCAGGTACCTAGTTTAAGTTACTTCAGGACGATTCATATTCTGGAGAAAAATATTCACCAGGCCTCCAGAGAACACAAATAATTCATGATTCCTTGAAAAAGGAGTCAGCCATCTTTTTTTAATAAATAGTTGCCTTTTTTTTAAATGAATATTAGAGCTAATTCTTATGTTTTAATGGGAAGGGGGGTGGGATTTGAAGTCAGTTAAACCTCCAAAGAGTGTTCTCATTATAGGACTTTGAATGACTAAATCTCTCTCAATATGTCACTTCTTGTTTTCCTATGTCCAGAAAACAGTTTTTGTTTCACATTCAGTGGGACTGTCAAATGGGAAAGTTGGGCATTTTCTTCACTCCACTGTTTCTATAGGTCTACAACAACCATCAGTAAACCAAAGCCTGTGTCAATGCCTTTCCCTATGCTGTAGCACTAATCTGCACCCCACATTAAAACAAGGAGGAACTTGTCCCTTGCCTTAAGTGTGGTGGAAATGAATCCCAAATAGCTCCTAAATCACAGGGACAGGGCTCAGGAATCAAAGTGCTTTAGTTTCAATTCTCTTAACTAATAACTCTCAAATTCAATGAGCCTCAGCAACAGCTGCACAACTCTGCCCCCATTCCCCCAACCACCCCCCTGCATTCTTCACCTCACAATGGGACATTCAGGAAGTTCTAGACACCTTGGCCATCAAGCAGAAAGAGCCCTCCCTCTGGAGTCAAAAGCTGTGGGTTCAATTCCTGCCTATGGTGTTTCCTGTCTATTTGACCTTGGATGTTGCTTAACCTTCCTTGGCCTCAATTTTGTAAAATGAGGGAGTTGGACTAGAATGGAGGTTCCCACAATTATTTGGCCTATCGCTACTTTTAAAAAAAATTTACTCAGCAACCCCCTTGGAAATCTACTTTCTTTAAATCTTTAACAGATTTTTAAATTTGCATTGTTTTCAAAATATATGATTTTTTTAAATGACACATTACATTTAATAATTTATTGTAAATTTGTGGGAATTTTCCAGCATTGAAATTTTGATAAGTCAATATTGCATCAGGTAACCATATAGTATTGTATTGTAAACAAGTCATTACACATATGTATTCCTACCAATGCATGCTGGACTTCCCAAAAATGTGCAACACCCTCACCTGCCAACACTTGCTTGTTAAGACCCATCAGTGGACTTGACCACTGATGGTGGTCATGTGTTTACTTGAAAAATAATGTAATCACTACTACTTTAACTCTTACACAATAGCTGAAACATGTACACATGGTTTTTCAAAATTTTCTTCTCTTCTTTCCTTATGCTTCCATGGCACCCTTGTTTTTATTCAATGCCCCCCAGCTGCACCCAAGGCTACAACTGCCCCCCCACCCCCCATGATTCCAGTGCCTCCCAGGGGGCAGTATCACCAACTTTGGGAACCCTTTGGCTTGATGGTCTGTGGGGTTCCTTCCAAGTTGATAGCAATGATCCATTGAACAGAAGGTAACATTTAATTCAACCCCAAGACTTTAGAAACAGAAAGCCCAGTTAGTTTCCTGGGATTTCACTCTTTTTGCTTTGTTTATTCTCTCATTTTTACCTCTTACTTTTCCCAGCCAAAAATTATTCTGAATTATTCCTCCATTTTTCTATTTAATTTTTCTGGTATATTTGCAAAGTCAGCTCTGAAGGTAACAGAGTGAGAACAGAGTGATATTTCAGTTACAGATATTACAGGAGTAATGTCTGCCAAGGTATGATTAAAAGAGTCGGGAGAACCTTAAACCCTTGTCTTCCTCAATGAATTGTGACCTTCTTGCCATCATCCATGGTATTGATAAAGATTTATTAATCCCCTACTATGTGCCAGGCACTATATAGGGGGACTGGGATACAAAGATAAAAATGTATTCAAATGTCCCTGCCTTCAAGAAGTTTACATTCTATTGCAGCAAAACACACGCCTATAATTAAATACAAAATTCATAAACAGCAATGGTGGGAGTGGGAGGACACAGGTCTAACATGAAGGCCAGTTTAACAGTAGACACTCAATAGGGCACAATGGATGAGTGTGATAGGGACATTGAGGGATAGTGCTTACATAGATAGATCACTATAGCCAGTGGCCAACGAGATTCCCCTCTCTCCCTCTCACGTTAATAAATATGTCATACTTTAGCTTGACTCTGCTAAGAGCTATTGGTTTTTCATTATTCTCTGGGATCCACATGAAAGTTCTTAATGTGCTGTGTCAGAGAGATCAGCTTTATTTCCTATCTCTAGCATGAGCAAGAGGGGTGAAACAGATACTATTATCAGAAGCTCTGTTGAAGGGGGGACATGGGCCTTTTCCCCCATACAAACCAGTAGTGTGGCTGCTCTGTATTGAGTAAAGAGCTTTTGTCACTCATTGGAAGCCTGTCACCCTACGCTGTGACTCTGCAGCGGCCTGTGTGACAGGTCAGGCCTAATGAGAAGAATGACAGTGTGGATGTTGCAGGGAGAGCGGCACAGAGAAGCAGCTTTTGTTTCCTTTAGGGAAATCCTTTCATGCTAAGGGTTCCTGCACTTTTGTGCTGCTGTGACACAGAACTGAAGGTAGAAAGATGAAAGCTCCAAATGCCAGAGCATGGGGAGGCTCTTCAGTGTCTTCCAGCAGGCCCAGAAGGTATGAGGCTGAGAACAGCGTGGGTGCCAAAAAGGCTAAGCGACCAGGGTCATAGTACCTCCTGCAACTTCCTGCAGGACTGGGTCCTTGCCAGGCTTCCTCAACTGCGTTTCTGGAGGGTAGAGGGGTAGGATTGGCTGAGTGGCTGATGGGGCCCACCTGTACTCCTGTGGACTTGGGGATGCAGTTGGAACCATATTACTCCTGGTACCTCCAAGCAGTGGCCTGACTACTCTAGGCATAGCTACAAAGACAGCTCCACCCCAACCATCCTGGTCACTTCTCTCAGGGGAACAGAAGACATTCCCTGCTTCAGACTATTTGAATCTGCTCTCTCCCCATTAAAAAATACATGGAGGACCCAGTGAACAGATGCCTAGGTATACAGCAGGCTTGATAATAATGCTGATTAACCTGATTTTTGGTCATTTTGATTTAGTTTGACTAGATGGGGAAAGTATTCTTTCTAATTGGATCTGGCAGTAAAAATTGGACGGGGGTAGTGGTAAGGGAGGGATAGGACCTACAAAGGAAAGGAGGAGGAAAAACAACTGCAATCATTCCTTGACATAGAAATTTCTAGTTACCATTTATTCCTCCATCAGTCCCCCTCACCACTACCACTGGAGATGCTCGCCACATCTGCACATGCCAAAGCAATAGAATCCACCTTCTTAAATACATGGAAGACTTTCTTAGGGAACTTCTAGCTCACATGGATGTAGAGTCAAGAGCCCCAATTTGCATGTGGGGTGATGATTCTCATTGTCAAAAAGTCCACTAATGGCAAATTCAATAAAGGTTTCTGGTGATTCTTGTTCTCTTGTTCCAGATCTATTCCAAAAGTGTATTGGTAAATATTTAACAACCGGCTCTCAGATAAAAACTGATGTTTACCAACCACCCTGAGGATGCATTATTTCAAGACAAAAGACATTTAGTCAGACAACATGGAGTGATGAGAAAAGACCCTCCCTATACACACATGGGGTACATCCTTCTGTAGGTTACCATACCAGCCACGGAGGAGGGCACAAATGCAGGCAGCACTTGTGAGCAGAGAATATACAAGGAGAAAATGTTCATAAAAAGGTAAATGTTATATAAATCTGTTTGACCAGGACAAACAGATGGGGCAAACTCATAGAGGACACATGTGACAACTCATACCTCTGGTGATGCAAAAAGACCTGACCATATATTCTACTGATAATACCATGCTATTCTCCTGCAAGTCCCTTCTGTTCCAGACACTGTCTCTATTCTCCACAGAGCATCTTTGTAGGTCTCATGATGGTTCAGTTCTTCTTTGCTAGCATCTTCTGAGCTTTGGTGCTTCAGGGATATCTACTGGGCTCTTGGTTCCCAATTCCCAGGTCACATCTGTGAAGGATTCTTTGACTAGAAAGTATCTCCTTGATAATGGCATTCTTGCAGCTCTTTAGTTCATAGATGAAGCCATAAGCTACCACACTTAGCTAGAGACAATAAACAAAAGCCAGCCAAAATACTTCCAAGACAAGATTACTCGTTATTTTGACTACCTATGCCTGATGTATTGAATAGCTATGTGGAGCAGTTGATAGAATGCCAGGCTTAGAGTCAGGAAACTCATCTTTTTGAGTTCAAATTTGACCACAGACCTTACTTGTGTGACCCTGAGAAAACCACTTAACCCTGTTTGCCTCAGTGTCCTCATCTGTAAAATGAGCTAGAGAAGGAAGTGCCAAACCATTCCTGTATCTTTGCCAAGAAAACCCCAAATGGGGTTATGACAAGTTGGACACAATTGAACAACAATTGCCTGGTGCTGACTAGAAATTTCTAGTTTCTGACAACTATCTGATTTAGGGTTACAAATCCCTCCTAACTCTCATCCTGTGCCCCAGAAAGCTAAATTCAGGGACTCTGCCAACAAACCAACCAACCAACCACAGGAACTGTGGGTGGGCTAGGAATTAGAATCAAAAGGGACCCTAGAGATTATATAGACCAACTCCTTCATTTTAAGGTGAGGATACTGAGGACCAGAGACATTAAATGATTTGCTAAACTCACACCAGCAATAAGTGAAGCCCACTTTACTTCTCAGCTGATGTAAACGTAAATGGCATGTAAATGAAGATGAACAAGAACTAAGCTAAGAGAAGAGGGCAAGGTCATTGCTCTGTGCCTCCCTGGTGCCCATTCCTGACTTTAGTACATGCATCTGCCAGTAAGAAAACCCTTGATTTTGGTGCTGTCTTCTGACAAGTCAAAACCAGACTGTCTCTCTGCAAAAGTCTACACACATGTGATCTCTTCTTCTAAACTATAAGTCATATCAAGGCTAGGGGCTATGACTTTTTCTTTACATCTCCCACAGCATGTAGCATAATGCCTTCACTATGGCAGAGTCAATTAACTTCTGACTATTATATTTGTTAGCTCAGAGTTCACACTAGAGTTCAAAATAAATAAGCACTGAAACCTAATTGTATTCCCCTCTCAGGTGGGATTGTAGATGTCAAAACTCACAAGGGGGAAAATATAGATACGTTTCCCTAGTGCAGAGGTGGGGAACCTGCAGCCTCAAGGCCACATCTGGCCTTCTAGGTCCTCGAGTGCAGCCTTTTGACTGAGTCCGTGTTTTACAGAACAAATCCTTTTATTAAGGGGATTTGTTTTGTAAAGTTTAGATTCAGTCAAAGGGCTGCACTTGACGACCTAGAGGGCTATATGTGGTCTTGAGGGCACAGGTTCCCCACCCCTACACTAGTGTATCCAAAACATGAAAAAAGCATCATCTGTTTATCTTTACTATAGGAGATGCTATAGAAATTGCCAAGACCTCCCGTGTCAATGACACAACTAAGGGAAACAACAGAAAGGATGCTCATTCTCTTCCCATTTCAGTGAAAATAATCAGAAGACATATTCCTGTTAGGGTGACAATAGAAATGTATCAATTTTTACTGACATTAGATTTTAAAATCTGATGTCCAAGGAGTGTTGTGTGTGTGTGTGTGTGTGTGTGTGTGTGTGTGTGTGTGTGTTGGGGGTGGGAGGGGTGGGAGGGGGACGGGTCACAGCCAAGTCTTGTCCCTGTCAATTCCTGTAGCCTGTTTGTATTGGGCAAAAATGTTCCCTATCTGAATATTGGGCCTGACACTCTCCCGGGTGTCTTAAAAAGGCTTGATCTCGAGTACTAGTCTCTGGGAAGACAAGTATTTCTCCAAAGCCATAGTATGGATCATAAAAGAGCTCTAGGACACCTATAAATTACTCATTTTCTAACTGCTGCTTTGTCAGGTTCATGTTAGCGTCCTTGAAGGAAAACCTTGTATAACTGATTTGGGTATATTTCCCTGCCCTCTTCCTCCCCTCAGAGACTGGGCCATCTGTTATTAGGCTTCTAATAGTCGAAAGGCATGCTTACTACCATGTAGTTGGGATATAACATGTGAAGTAAATGTGTTTGGCAGCACAAAAAGGCCTGGTTTTTCCCTGTTCATCTTGTTAAGGGATCTGAGGTGTGGCTGGTCTGCGCTCCAAGCTTCACTTGAGAGACCAGATAGGATCACTGAATTATAGCGCTCGAGCTAGAAAGGAAGTAAGAACTCATCTGTTCTAACACCCTCAGTTTATGGATGAGGAAACTGAGGCACAAAGAGGGGAAGCAGAGGGGAAGTTAGCCCAACATAACACAGGCAGGAGAAGAAGCAGATCACTGGTTCTGGGTCAGGGAGCATCCAATGGGCAGACAAAACTCAGTCTCCCTGAGCAGAAAGCATTGCTCTCTCTGGAGAGGTGGTACCTGGAGGGAAATAGAAAGAGGGCAATGGTCTCCCAGCTGGGCCTGGTTGTGAGGTCAGGGTCCAGTCCAACTCTCTACACAGCAAGCACTGGAAACAGCATGTCTCACCCTGGGCCTTTCCTTTTGATTTTTCACAGATGTTTACAGTGGTAGAGCTAGGTTAGAAAAGAGACTTACTTTCTTCCCTGACCAATCCAATCAGTGATTTACAGCCAATCCTCGGATCATATACAGGTCTCCATAAGCTCTTTTGTGAGTCCCTTGTGACTGATGCTGAATGACCAACCCAGAACAGGATTTTTACAGTCATTTCTTTACCACATGTAACATAAACCATCCTAGGAGCTCTGATGACCATTATGTAAGAAATAAACAACACTGAGCTGAAAATGGCAGGATCCAGTCTCCCTGGCTAACCTACAGCAGTTCTGACCGGTAAATGCTTTTCAGGGCACATATTATTGATGGATTTGTCCCTCCAGGACTCATCTTAATCATAACAGTTCTACCCGCCAATTGTGCATAGCTGGGGGTTATGCTATGGTGGAAAGAATCACACAGCTGCATAGAAAGACTGATCTCTAGTCTTTGGCCACTCCACATTCATGGTCACCTCCCTGAGTCTATTCCTTTACACTCATTTACTACCTCCTATGCTCCCCCCAAAATAAAAGACCTGCTGACATTTTTTACCTCCTTCTACACCTTACTAGTGTTTCTACTTTTACTCTTTCTCCACAGACCCAGCATGGTGGATCAGATCAAGCACTAGGCTAGTAATCTAGACGTCATCTTGGTTATGGTAGAAAGGGCCCTGATATTGCAATCTGAGGACCTAGGTTCAAATCCCACCTCTGACACTTATTACCTTTATGATCCTGGGTAAGTCATAAGCTTCATGGACTTCAGTGTTGTTGATGATGTTGGACTAGATGGCCTCTGAAATCCTTTCCAGCTTGAGATTTGTCATCCTAGAAGTCAGGAAGTCTATACTCTTGTCCTGGCTCTGTTATATTGACTGAATAGCCTGGGGCAAGTCACTTCAGTACTCTGGGGCCCAATTTTTCCCCTGTAAAATTAATTGATTGAACCATATCATCTGTAAGGTCCCATCTACCTGAGGAGAAAGTTGAGGATGGTGACTTTATACAGCCCTCCCTCACTTAAATCTAATCCAGTTGCAAGTCATGTCATCATTTTCCTGATGTCATGGTACTCTTTAAGAATGAAGGACAAACCACAACCACACCCTGAATAAGAGTTACATCAGTGAATGTGAAGACTGCCTCCCAAGCTCTATCACTCAGTGAGCAAGCACTTATCAAGTGCCTAGTACATTCACATGTTGTACATATTCTGTGCCTTTCATTTGAAATGTCTATTTAATGAATGACTTGGCATTACAGAAATTTGCATTCCAATGTTAGTGACAGACCTTTATCTCTTTGGCCCTCAATAATCTAACCTCCTCCCTTTGCCGGCAAACTTACCTTAACTCTGACCTTCTCACCTAAAGGATATTTCATTCTGATTATCCCATGAGCTCTTGGTAGGGCTCTCAAGTAGAATGGGAAACTAAGTGTGTGTGTGTGTGTGTGTGTGTGTGTGTGTGTACACAACATATATGTGTGTGTTGTTGTTCAGTCATTTCAGTCATGTCCAACTCTTCATGATCCCTTTTAGAGTTTTCTTGGCAAAGCCATTGGAGTGGTTTGTCATTTCCTTCCCCAACTTCCTGACTTGAAGCCTGGCACTTCCCTTCACTATTCTTTTGGTGAAAAAAATAGAGTTTTAAAAAATATTACCACTTAGATTTCATTTCATTAGGCTAAATACTCTCAACTCATTTATCTTTTCTCAATTTCAGTTCTTCTAATCATTATTTATTAGAGGTCCTTTTGACCCTTTCCAGTTTCTCCACATTTCTGTTTCTCTTCTGATGGGGAGTCTGAAAATGGGTACAATCAATACTCTCCAAAGGATCAATTTCCTAGTATACTGGAAAGATTATTTACTAGCTTGAGCATATCACACCCCTATCAGTACTTTCATGACACAAACTATCTTAAGACAGTATTACTCTGGTGAGTCATTTCCAGTTTGTGACGTGTTATGGGGCTCCCCCCACCCCAGTCTTTTCAGACATGCTTGTACTCATCTAGTCTTTCTTCAGTTGGCATCCATTAGGCCTTGGGCGTTCAGGAGGACTGGCACCTCTGGTGTGAGGGCTTGCCAAGCCCTTTTCAGGGTAGCCCATCCACCTCTGGTGTCCTCCTATGACCCAACTCTCACCTGTGGCTCCAAGAAGCCCACAACCCAGTTAAACAGTCTTGGTAGACAGGCTAAAAACCAGGTCAAGGACCTCAAAACCTGCCGGTAAGTTATGTCTATGCCAAGCCTACGAAGACTTCCCCGGTGAAAAGGATGGATGAGAACAGTTTGTTCCATTGGCCATGAAGGCAGCTGAAGTGAGTGCTGTGGAACATTTAGAGCTTGGTTAGACAATGAAGAAGCCAAGGTCATGCACTGCATCTAGGGCCATCACCAGGCATCCTGACATGTGTCTTGCACCGGACTTTGATGACTGCTGGAGAGAGAGTGAGACTGATGACTTTGTGAAAGTTTGTCTCACTTGAATCCAAGCCACATGTGAGTCAAGACATCACTTTGTGACATCATTGGTCCTCTGAAAATGAAGGACATACAACAACAATTCGTCAGGCTCTTTTTTTACCCTGAATATACTTTCTGTCTGTATGACTCTGCATATCATGACTTCGTAGTACACTGGCTGCCTTTCTAAAACTATAAATTGCAAAGAAAGGCTGACCCACGCTGGTAGAGGAAGATTTCTTACCTAAGAGTTCCCTAAACCAATGAAATCACAGAACCAGTCCCTATCGCTAACCTTATATTATTTGCTGCTAGTGGGCCATTTCCTACTTTTGAAAGGCCATCTGGACCACCACTTCTCAAGGTCATTTTGAATTCCACTCCTGCCACCAGGCTAGATCTCCAGGTCAATGATAGACAGGAAGAAAAAAAGTCAATAAAGGACTACAAAGAAGTGAAAACTTAATTTAGCTGGTTAGTTTTTGGTTTTCAAAGAGACATAAAATGTTAAAGCTCCAATTTTTAAAATTAAAATTATAAAGGAAAACAAAAATGTATTCAGTAGGTACATTTTTAAAAACATATACCTCAATTCCTTAATGTAGCCAGTGGGAAAGAAAAAAGGGGAGAAATAAAAGAAGAGAAAAGGATAGTAATCAATATTTGTACAGAACTTTATAAAGTAATGGAAAGAGTTCTGGACCTAGAATTAGGAGACTTTGATTGAAACCCTGCCTCAGACATTTATTAGTTATGTGACCTCAGTAAGTAATTGCATCTCCCTGAGCCTCAGTTTCCTCATCTGTAAAATGAGCATGATGATAGTTACACAACTGCTCACAGATGTGTTAGGAGTAAAGTCCCACTTACACCTTAAATTACTATATTATATGATCCTTATGTGATCCTCTCAACAATCTTATAAAGTAAGGCACACCTTACTGTATTGTGTTTCACAGATACTTCAGTTTTTTGTTTGTTTATGTGTTTATTTGTTTTACAAATTGAAGATCTATGACAACTCTACATCAAGGCAATCTATCAATGCCATTTTCCCAACAGCATGTGCTCACAATGTGTCTCTGTGTCACATTTTGGTATTTCTCACAATATTTTAAGTTTTTTCATTACTATTCTACCTGTTAGGCTGATCAGTGATCTTTCATTTCATGTTACTGTTGTGATTATTTTGGGGTGCGATGAACTGTGCCCATATTGGCCAGTGAACTTAATTGATAGATGTGTATATTCTGACTACTCCACCCAATTGGCCGTTCCCTGTCTCTCTCACTCTCCTTGGACCTCCCGAGACACAACAATACTGGATGGAGAATATTACATAAACTCAGTTGATAAAATAGTAGCAGGGTTTGAAAGCATTGACTACAATTTTGAAAGAAGTTCTATTGTGGGTAAAATGCTATCAAACAGCATCACATACTACAGAGAAAACTTTTACCAAAAGAAGAGTCCATTGATGTGTCAAACTTCACTGTTTTCCTATTTTAAGAAATTGCCACATCTACCCCAACCTTCAGCAACCACCACCTTGATCAGTCTGTAGCCATCCACACTGAGGCAAGACCCTCCACCAGCAAAGATTACCATTCCCTAAAGGCTCAGGTTATGGTTAACATTTTTAAGCAATAAAGTTTTTTGGTTTGGGGTTTGGTTTTGTTTTGGGTTTTTTTTGCTTTTTGGAGGGGGGAAGGCAGGGCAATTGGGGTTAAGTGACTTGCCCAAGGTCACATAACTAGTAAGTGTTAAGTGTCTGTGGCTGGATTTGAACTCAGGTCCTCCTGATTCCAGGGCCAGTGCTCTATTCACTGCACCACCTAGCCACCCCAATAAAACATTTTTAAATTAAGGTATGTACATTGTTTTTTTTAGACATAATACTACTTCACACTTAATAGACAACAGTAGAGTGTAAATTTAATTTTTATATGTACTGGGAAACCAAAAAATTCATATGACTCACTTAATTGCAATATTTACTTTATTGTGGTAGTCTGGAACTGAACCCACAATACCTCTGAGGTATGCCTGTCAATAATGCAAGTATTATTCTCCCCATTTTACAGATGAGGAAAACTGAGATTTAGAGATGGTAAGCAACTTGACCATGTTCACACAGCTAGTAAGTGACAAAAGCCAGGGCTCATCAGCAGATCTCCTGACTAGAAATCAATTAATATTTCTACTCTATCCAAGAGAAAAGGCAAATGTAGGAGAGAGATACAAAAACAAGGATACATCCAGAGTGGTAAAGAGTAGTAAAATGGGGCAGCTAGGTGGTGCAGTGAATAGAGCACTGGCCCTGGAGTCAGGAGGACCTGAGTTCAAATCCAGCCTCAGACACTTAACACTTACTAGTTGTGTGACCTTGGGCAAGTCACTTAGCCCCAATTGCCCTGACTTTCCCCCTCCAAAATGCCCCCCCAAAAAAAGAGTAGTAAAACTAAATGAGCCAGTCCAAGTTCCTAGTCTTATAAACAAGGAAACTGAAGCCCTGAATTAGAAAAAAGAAAGGAAGGGACTGGGCAGCTTGGTGGTGAATAGGATAGAGCACTGGGCCTGGAGTTCAAATCCAGCCTTAGACACTTACTAGCTGGGGTAACCCTGGGTAAGTCACCTAACACTGTTTGCCTCAGTTTCCTAATCTGTAAAATGAACTGGAGAAGGAAATGGAAAACTACTCAGTATCTTTACCAAGAAAACCCCAACTAGGGCCACAAAGAATTGGGCATAAATGAAATGACTGAACAACAACAAAGGGAAGGAACTGAAGTAGAGAAAAAGAGAGGTAGAGGAGAAGGAAGAAATTCAGAAGGTTGTTCTGGTAGCTAGATAGTATGGTTTGAATGCTAGACTTGAGTTAGTCTGAGCTCAAATCCTGCCTCAAATACTCATTAGCTGTATAGCTCTGTGTAAGTCACTTAACTTCCTCTTAATGCCTATTTCTTTTTTTCATTATGTTTGACTTTATTTTAAACAAATACAAAATAAGAAAAGGAAAAAAATATTGCCTTGTACACAGCAGAACACAAGAGGGGATTCAATATGAAGCAATCAATTTCCATTTCGAGAAAATCTTTATAAATAAACACTACATTATTTTCAAAGTTATCCATCTTTTCTTTGCTTCCTTGTATGTTTTCTTTTGTCCTGCTATACACTTTTTACTTTATTTTTTCTCCTTCCACACTTCCCAAGGAGATTACAATTAAGCAAGGAGATATATATTTATATCTATATTTTTATATATATGCATACATATACACATACAAATACATAGATATCCATAAACATATGCATATATACATATATAAACTCAAACTCATTTAGGTAAGACCACATTATGCTTATTTCCACTTCTCATCTGTTTTTCTATAGGTGAAAAAGCATCTGCCTTTATAAGAACAAATCTTTCCATATTTTTTTTTAAAGCAATTGGGGTTAAGTAACTTGCTCAAGGTTACACCACCAGTTTTGTGTGTGTGTGTGTGGGTGTGAAGTATCTGAGGCCGGAACCGATCCCAGGTCTTCCAACTCTGGGGTCAGCACTCTTACTCACTGCACCACCTGGCCGCCCCTCCATATTTTTCTAAATCTACCAGCTCCATCATTTCCTATGCTACAACAATTTTCTGACCCAATCATATTATATCTGAGAGATTGTCTATGGGAGTTTTTTTTCCCAATTTTTCTGCATTCTCTCTATCCTTAGAGGTTTTATTTACAAGAAAATTTTAAATAAAAATAATCAAAATTATCCACTTTATACTCAACACTGTTTTTACTTTATAATATTGTTTAAGATCTGATACTACTGAATCTATTTCCTTCACATCTTTTTTTCTGGTTTTCTTGAAGTTCCTGACCCTCTGCTCTTCCCTGTTATTATTTTTTCTGACTCAGTAAGCTATTTTTTTTTAGCAATTTAATTGTGATGGCATTACATAAATAGATATGCCTATTTCTTAATTCATAAAATCAGAAGAATAACAGCACCACCTCATAGGGTTGTTGTGAGGATAACATGTGTAATGTACTTTGTAAACTATAAAATGCTACAAAAATGTTAACTCTTGTTATTATTGTCATTACTTATCTTTAAAACTTCTAAGATTTGATTGAATAGCCATAGTGTCCCTTTGGAATCCAATCACTCTATGGGAAGCAGAAATTAAAACATGGCTGTGAAGTTTGACTGAAATAAAGTCAAGGGTCAGAGGCTCCCAATCCCTTGTCTAGGTGGCATCTTTCTGATTTGCTGATGAAACTGTCCCATGGAATGTGATCAAAGGCCTTCCAAGAGGCCAGAGAGACTTCAACTCTTACCTCTCCCTTATCTTCAGGTCTTCAGGGTCTGTCACCCTATCATGGGAATTAAATTGACTGTTCTGCAACAAAACCATGCAGACTATGACAGAGCCAGCTTCATGATCTTCTATGTGATGGCAGACTGATTTCTCAGGACAATTTGTTCTAGTATCTCACCCCAGTATCAGACTGAAGCTGAATGCTCTGAAATTTCCAGGATTATCCATCTCCCTTTTCTAAAAGTTGTTCTCTGCAATTGTTCTCTCTTTAGCAGTCTTCAGGGTTTTATAGAGCGCCCACAGCTTCTCTGAAATGGTATCTAATGACTCTGCCATAATATCCATCAGTGTTCTAAGTGCCTAAGATGGCCACCACTGGGCCCTATTGTTTTCAGTCTACATAGCACCAAAGGACTGTCTCCCCCACCATTTTTCTGTATTTTGGAAGATTTTTCACACACTGTTCCCCCCAACAGATGCCTCTTGTTCTCATTATCAGATTACAGTTAATCCTTGTTACATTCACAGGGGCAAAAATTAAAATGTTTAAAAAAATGTTCCTTTACACAATCATTTGTCATTTTCAGCTCTCCTTTCCTTTCCTTTCAGTCTTCAATCTGCTTTCACTGTGATGTTTCAAAGATACTTTTTATACCTTCTCAAAGATTTACTTCTTCATTCATTTATTCTCTTCCTAAGCTAGCACATACTGAGCACACAAGTTTAAATTTTCATTACCTCTCACCTGGCCTATTGTAATAGATTCTAACTGGTCCCCATGGCTCTAGTTTCTCTCTCCTAGTCAATCCATGAGAGTTGTCACACTCATCTTTTTCAAATGACTTTCATCAAGTCCGTATTTTCTTCAAATACTTCCAGTGGTCATACTGTCTACAAAAGAAAGTCTGAACTCTTCATCTTGGTATTCAAGGCTATTTACAATGTGACCCTAACCTTCATTTCCAGCCTCATTTCCAGCCAGATTTGTTATTATCATCCCTCCGGAATGCAACAATTCTATGGGCAGCAACAATTAAAACAACATGATTATGAAGGTTGACTGAAATGAAGCCAACGGCCAGAAGCTCCCAAACCTTAGTCTAGGTGGCACTTCCCTGGTTTGCTGATAAGACTGCCCTGTGGGATGTGATCATCTCCACCTATTAGTTGCAAATCTATGCTAGGAGATCCTCTCTCTTCCTTGATTGAAAGAAGGTCTTCCTTGATTGCCACAGCCAGAAGTGATCTGAACATCTGTAACACTCATGTGGCATTTCACGTATACTGTCTCATACTGTAGTTTCTAGTGCACATATCCTATCTTCTCCAGGAGGCTGCTAACTTCTAAAGGCAAAGACTTTTTTGAGAATAGAATAATAAAGAATTTCACACAAAGTTCTCAAAAATATTTGCAGATTGAATCAATGGATAGTCAAAAAGCCTAAGGATTATGAAAAATCATCTTTAAGAAGTTTGAAGTATTCTGGTTACACTAAAGATAAAAACTTTCATAGGAATCAGATGATGATGAAACCTAGACCTTACAATTCTACAACATATTAACAAAAATACAGAAAGTTTCCAGTTCTATTCATTTCAACAAATATCCATTTAGTACTTACACTGTGGAAAATTTCATGGCCTTGGAGATAGAGAGTTAGCTGGACACATGCTACCTGGGTTGATTCTAGCTAAATCATCTAACCTCTCAATACCCCTAGGCACTCTCAGAGGTTTTTCGATTCAGAACAGCAGAGAAATTTCCTCAGGAATTTCCTATACCAAAGAATCCACAAATCTGTTGTCTCCTCACCCCAGCCAAAAAAAAAACCCCAAAAGAATATGTAGGATGCTGTGCTGGGCAGTAGGGGTGATGTAAAACTTAAATCAGTTTAGTTCTTGTTCTCCTATGGCTTACAGCTTAATTGAAATGTAAGACAGTCAGTCAATAAGCATTTTATTAACTGCATATATGCAAAGAGCACCATGCTTAGTAGTGGGGAAGTAAAGAAAGGTAGAAGACAGTCCCTGCCTTCAGGGAGCTCACAATCTAATGGGGGGAAACAACAAACAAACAAATATGTACAAACAAGTTAAACTGGAAATAATCTCAAGCAGAAGGTATTAAGATTAAGGTGAACTTGGAAAGGCTTCTTGCAGATAGAACTTTATCTGAGACTCAAAGAAACCCAAGGAATCTATCAGGTAAAGAAAGGAAGGGAGAGAGTACCTAGCTTGGGGGACATCAAGTGAAAATGCTCCAAGTAGGAAGATGGAATATTGTGTGTGAGTAACCGCAAAAAGACCGTTGTCACTGAATTGGCAGCATATGTGAAGAGAAGTAAGATGTAAAAAGACTGGAAAGGTAGGAAGGGCCCAGATTAGGAAGGGCTTTGAGTGCCAGAGGGTTTTACATTTTTCATTTGATCCTGGAGGCAATAGGAGTCATTGGAATTTATTGAAGGGGAAGTAGACATGATTAGACTTCCATCATTCAATCAATAAACATTTACAGAGCACTTACTATGTACCAGGTACTGTGCTAAGCACTGTGAATACAAAAATGAAAAAGATAATGCCTGCCCTCAAGGTGCTTAAAATCTATAATGGGGAAGATAACATGAAAACAAATATATAAAAAACAAACTATGTACAGGATAAATAGGAGATAATTAACAGAGGAAAAGCATTGGAATTAAGAGAGGATGGGGAAGGCTTCCTGTAGAAACTAAGCTTTTAGATAGAATTTAAAGGAAGTCAAGGAGGTAAGTAGTTGGAGTAGAGGAAGTGGAGCATTCCAGGGATGAGGGACAGCCAGAGAAAATGTCCGGAGTCCAGAGACAGAGTATCTTGTTCATGGAACAGCAAGGAGGCCAGCGCCACTGGATCGAAAAGTAGGAGACAGGGAGTAAGGTTTAAGAAGACTGGAAATGCAGGAGGAGGTTCAGTCATGACGGGATTTGAACGCCAAACAGAACTTTCTGTATCTGATTCTGGAAGTAATAGGGAGCCACTGGAGTTTGTTGAGTAGGGAAGCAACAAGATCAGATCTGTACTTTAGGAAAATCACTTTAGTGGTTGACTAGAGGAAGGATTGGAGTGGGGAGAGACTTGAGGCAGGCAGACTCTGTGTTTTAGGAAGATCAGTTTGACAACTTATGATGTCCTAAAGAGGAGAGAGACTTAAGGCAGGGGAACAAACTGACAGACTACTGCAATAGGCACAAGGTGATTAGGGCTTGCACTAGGGTGGTGGTAGCATCAGAGGAGAGAAAGGAGTTTTTAGGAGAAAAGTTGTAAAGGTAAAATTCATAGGACATAGCAACTAATCAGATCTGTGGGATGAGAGAGAATGAGGAGTTGAGGATTTCTGAGCCTAAGTGACTGGGAGGATGGTTTTATATCAACAATAGGGAACTGTGAAAGATTTGGGGACAAGACAATGGGCTCAATTTTTAAAATGCTGAGTTTAAGATGTCTATGGGACATGGCAGCCAGGTGGTTAGAGTGTTGGGCTTGGAGACAGGAAGAACCATCTTCTTCAGTTCACATGTGGCCTCAGACACTTACTAGCTGTGTGTGACCCTGGGCAAGTCACTTAACTCTGTTTGCCTCAGTTTCCTCATCTGTAAAATGATCTGGAGAATGAAATATCAAGCTACTTCCATATCTTTGATAAGAATAGAATCTTGAGGAACACCCATAGTTAGCAGGCATAACCTGAACAAAGATCCAGGAAAAGAGACTTAGAAGGAGTGGTCAGACACATAGGAAAAGGACCAGGAGAGAGAAGTGTCTGGAAAACCCCAGAGAGAAGAGAGTATCAAGAAGAGAATGATCAATGGTGTCAGTGACTAAAGAGAAGTCAAGAAAGATGAAGAGTTAGAAAAGGTCATTAGAGCACAAATGATTACAATGAGTAATTATAAGACATAACAAGTGCCTAACAAGAGTGCCAAGTGCTATTTGGGTCTGAGGAGAGAAAGTTGCATATTCATGGACTCTTAGAGCTAGAAGAGATATTAAGAGTCATCCAACCCAATAGTCTGGTTTTACAGATGAGGAAAATGAAGCTTTAGAAAGGCTAAATGAAGTGTTTTCAGCATTGAATCATTCAAGGTCATAAAGCTAATTAGTGAGGCAGGTTTAGAGCTGGAAGGAACTTTAAAGATCATAGTTTAA
Organism: Petaurus breviceps papuanus; assembly: GCF_028583685.1. Taxonomy (NCBI): domain Eukaryota; kingdom Metazoa; phylum Chordata; class Mammalia; order Diprotodontia; family Petauridae; genus Petaurus; species Petaurus breviceps. The sequence goes on along the minus strand of NW_027185887.1, from coordinate 1,073,625 downwards.
CTCCATTTTTGCTGATGAGGAAAACAGGCCCAGAGAAGTTGTCAGTCAAACTGACAAGCAACTATTAAGTACCAACTGTATGCCAGCCATTGTGCTAGGCACTGGGTATACCAAGACAAAAATGAAAAAGTGCCTACCTTCAAGGAGCTCTCATTCCATAGGAATTTCATTTTTAGGGGAATATACTAGCACTATACATTCAGGGGAGGGCATCTTAAAGAAGATGGTCAAGGAGCTGAACTTCAAAGAGGAAGACTGGAGGAGGAAGAATATTCTAAGCACTTTAGCCTGTACAAAGACCCAGAGATAGTTGGGTCCTCCCTCACATCCCCCCCCTCCCCCTGCCAAACATTGCTAGTTAGTATCTTCCCTCTGGGATTAATTAGGGTGTGCAGGGAAGACCAGAACTTCTGGTGTGAGAGCTTGCTGACCCCATTTCAGGACTGCTCATCTACCTCTGGGGTCACCTATCACCCAACTCTCCCTTGCAGCTCCAAGAAGCAGTGGAGTATATAGCAACCACATAAACTGTCTCAGCAGATGGGCTAAACCGGGCTGAAGGTAATCCATCAGTGAGTTAGGGGAATGTCTACCCCAAGCACGTAAAGACTCCTCCTGGTGGAATGAGCAGATGAGAATACTTTGCTCTAATGACCACGAAGGTGCCTGAAGCAGGTGCTGTGGAGTGGTTAGAGCCTGAGCAGACATTACATATGCCAAGGTCATCAACTGCATTCTGCACATCACCAGTTATCTTCACTTTTGTCTTGCCACTGGCCTTTGATGACTCTGGGAGAGAGAGGCTGATGACTTTGTGCAACTCTTCCTCACTTAAATCCAATTCACTTGCAAGTCAAGACATCACCCGATGATGTCATTGTTCTCTTCAGAAATAAAGGACAAACAGTAACTTCCCATTTGCACTATCTATGTCTTATATGTACATTGTGTTTGTACATTGTCTCCCTCATTAGACTGCAAGCCTCTTGAAGACAGGGACTGTCTTTTTGTCTTTCTTTTGATCCCCAGTGCTTAACACAATGCCTAGCATATAGGATGCACCTAAAAATCCTTGATTATTGATGGATTGATAGGTGAGGTACAGCAAGAAGGCTGTTTGACTAGACCCAAGAATGCAAGAAGAGGGATAATGTATAACAAGCCTGGAGGGCAAGGGCAAGGGCAAGCTGTAAAGGGTTTTAAATGCCAAACAGGAGAGTTTATACTTTTTCCTTAGAGGTGAAAGGTTTGTATTTCCTAATGCAGTTTACTAAGCAAGAAAAAGATGTGGTTGTATCTGTGTTTCAGGAAAATTATTTTAACAGCTAAGTGGAGGGTAGATTATAGATACAAAAGATAGTTGAAAGAATGAGAGCAAAGAAGAGGCTGTTACAATAGTCCAGGAGAGAGATGATGAGGGCCTGGAGTAGAGTGGAGGTTATGTGGGTAAAGACACTGGGAGTGGGAGTAGATGAGAGATGAGGAGGTAGGAATGACAAGACTTGACAACTAATTGGGATGGGAGATGAAGATGGAGAGATGCAGGAGATGTTGAGGTCTCAAACTTGTCTAGAGGGATAGTGGTGTCCTCTGAAGAAATAGGGAAGTCTGACACAGATGTGGGTTTGGAGGAAGAAGGGAGATAATTAATTCACTTTGGACATGTTAAGAAGAGGTATCTCTAAGAATCCAGCTCAAAATGTCTAATAAGGACTCTCTCCAGGAACTCCAGGAGAGAAGCTAGATCTAAATCTAAAGATTTGGGAATCATCTTCATAGAGATCAAAACTGAATACACAGGAACTGATCAGGTCACCAAGAAACAGGATGTGGAGAGAGAAGAAAAGAGGGCCCAGAGCAGACTCTTGGTACAAAGAACAATCTCTTCTTTAGAGAGGGAAGTAAAGAAGGAGAGAATATGGAATGATATAAATGGGCTATGAAAAACAAAGTAGGGGAGAAGTTCATAGTGAAGCTCATCATGAAAAACCTCAATTTTTTCCAGTAAAAAGAGAGAAGAGTGGTAGAGGAGGCTTAATAAGAGAAGTTTTGGAATAGCTGTTGAAGAGGATGTGATAGAAAATGAATTAGGGATGAGTACAAGGCCCAGTTGCTATTGGCGCCATTCAGAACATTTGAGTAGGAACAGAGGAAGCAAATGGTGGGAGTAATTCAGTATGAGAGAAGATAGCCTAATATACAGCCCTGGGGTATACTCACACATAGAAGCTTTGACAAATATGACAGTCTTGTCAACAAAACTAAGAAGGAATAGTCAGAGAGGTAGGAAGAGAATCTGAAGAAAGTGGTGTCATGAAAACTAAGAGAGGACAGAGCATCCAGGAAGAAGTAGTAGAGAACAGGGTTAAATGCTACAGAGAGGTCAAGAAGAATGAGGACTAATGAAACTGGATTTGAAGATAAAACTTTTATTGATGATTGTAGGAAGAGCGATTTCAGCCAAGTGTTGGCAGTGGGTTGAGAAATTAGTAGGAAGTGAGGAAATAGGAGCAAAAAAAAATATCTATAGCTTTTTCTAGGAAAAAAGCTGGCTAATCAAAGGGAGAAAAAATGGAGGACAAAGGACCCCTGGGTCAAGTAAAGTTTTGGTTTTGTTGTTGCTGTTATTGTTGTTTTTAATAGATGGGAGACACTTGGACACATTTGTAGGCAGCAGGGAAGATACAAGTAGATAAACAAGAGTTTGGAAATTTGGGAACAAGAGAGGATGATTTAAGGGCCAAGCCCTCACAGATTGTGGGAGGGTAAGGGATGAAGGACACTGCCTATTTTACTTCAATCAATTAATAAACTACCAAACAAGAGAGCACTTATTAAATAAACTAGCTTAATCAGTTAGCATTTATTAAGCACCCAGTCTATTTTCCAGGAACTCTGCTAAGCAATAGGGATACAACAAAAGGCAAAAACAGTCCTGCCCTTAAGGAGTTTGCAATCTAATGGGGAATATTAATTAATGTTTAACTGGAGGACATGTAAATCAACAGGTACATACAAGATGCATACAAAAGAGAAAGGCAGGATCACAGGATCACAGATTTAGCATTGAAAGACACCTCAGAAATCATCTAGTCCAATCCTTTCATTTTGCAGATGAGGAATATGAGACCCATAGAGACTAAGCCTCTTGCTGAAGGTCACACAAGGAATTAGCTCTCAGAGGAGGGATTTGAGCAATGGTCTTCTGACACCAAATCTGGGGCTCTTTCCACTGCAGGGCATTATTTTGAGCCAAATATCTTATTGATCCAAATAACTTGCCCTTCTTCCCCAATTCAGCTGCTGCACAATAGAGACCATGTATAGTTACATATTGAAAAATAATTCCTATCTATCATGACCCCATTTTGGAGACAGCCCATAAATTGAATAGGTCTTTATGAGGATTTTATTGTTCATCTGTGTCCCACTCTTCATGACCCCATTTGTGGTTTTCTTGGCAAAAATTCTGGGATGGTTTGATATTTCCTTTTCCAGCTTATTTTATAGATGAAGAAACTGAGACAAATAGGGTTAAGTGACTTGCCCAGGGTCACACAGCAAGACAGTGTCTGAGGTCAGATTTGAACTCAGGAAGAGGAGTCTTCTTGACTCCAGAACCAGTACTCTATCCACTGTGCCACCTAGCTGCCTCTTTTATGAAGAAGAAAAGCTAAAAAGCTGCCTCTTTTAGAAGAAAGCTAAGACACAAAAATACTCATGTTCTCTCACCTGCCATGCCAATTCAACTCCTAGGGAAATCACTCATTTGCAAACTTTGGAAACCTTGCTCCTCTCTGTGTATAGTGGTCTGTCCCCCTTGCCTGCCTGCTTTCCTGTTCTGTGAAGGGGCACCACCTCTGTAGCTGGGATCAGCAGACCTGGAGTCATCTGGTTGCCAATAAGAAGGGGTTGCTTAACTCTGGAAAGGAGTCTCCTGGGTATTCCTTCCAGTCATCTGCTGGAAATTACTTTCTATAGTTTCAAGGATTTAGTAGGAGGTGTTTCGGGGGGGAGTTGGGAGAAGATAAGAAACCTGAGGGGGAGGGGTACTTTTCATGAAATCTTCCTCTCTAAAGGACTCAAGGAAGGTTTGAAGGCAGTGGTTTGGAGTAGAGTATGCAAACTAAAAGAATCTGCTTCCTTCACTCACAGAACCTGTGTCACATAGACTTAGTCCAAGCTCTTCCAACATGGGTAAAGGCCAATGGAGAAGCAATTGTTCCAATGGCTATGTCTTTCTGACATACTGAGTACCTTAGAAAGTTCATTCAGGTTTTATTCAAGTCAAATTGGGAGAAGGGGAGAGGGGAAGAACATGGACCAATGAGATGCAACCATAGATGGTGCTGTCAAGCAGGGTTTGGTTGTTCAAGTATTTAAGAAGGAAATAGCCCTGACACTTTGCAGTTTGTGTTTTTTACCCTGAATATGGCCTTTCATCCTACATGACACCTTCTCACCAGATGGTGTAGGAGACATGACCTCTATTCTAAGCCACCTGAATCTTAAATATTAATGACTCCTTAGTCTAGGGGTAAATGGTACTTACTCAGTGGTTTGTCTTTCTCTACTATTCATAAGCTTTAAAAGGTTTATAATAAAATCAAAACCATAAATTTGTCTTCTCCTTTAGCTCAGTGTCCATTGTTGGAAGGGTAAAGGATGGAGAAGTGACAATTCCTTTCCCCTGCTACTCCAATGACCAGATAGCAAATGTCTCTATTTCTGTACAGCCTATTCATTGGCTTCCTCCATTGCAATTTCACTTTATGCCATTAATTAACAGGCATAAATCACAAAGAAGTTATGATTGATCATAGTTTTATATGATACAAATCAGGAATTAGAAGCAGCTTAAATAGAGAAAATTGTGTCGAAATTGCCTGGCAGTTGCTGGGGAAAAGGAGTGGGGGTGGAAGGGTAGTTAGCCTTCACTGTACTTCTGCTGATCTCAAAGGAGAGGGCAGAGCTAACAAACTTAGTCCATTCTAACAACTCCATCAGAGATATTTTCTCCCTAAAGTTTAAAAAATAATAATGAATAAAGGTTTGGCCCCTAGAACCAAGACTTCAACTCCCAGACTCTAGTCTCTGAACTTACATCATAAGGTACTACCAGGCCTTCTCCACCTCCCCTCACACACCCAACCACCATTAAGCCACTTCTACCTTTATTCCTCTCCAAAACTCAAACTCCACCTGTTATGGGAATGGGAATTTAAGATCTTCCCTGCCCCTAGGCCCTTTGATAGGCTTAGGTGACTCTGAGAACCTTCCCAGATTTGAAAATATACTCTGCCCCCTAATAAGCTGAATATGGTCACCTGGAGCCTGTAGCAGGAGGCTTGTTTTTCAGGAATGCCCACACCTTGGTGCTTTGTGATTGGGCAGTGGGTCAAGAAGGCTGTGACATTCTTTGAGCCAGGAGAAGGCTATATATACTCTGATGTGAAGCTTTGCTTTGGGGCTCACTTTGAGAAAAGTTGTGTGATTTGACTAGAAGAGACTCTGGGCAGCCGTTGAGCCCCCTGGCTTTGAAAACCCAGATGTTGTGCTTCCCTCTCTGGTAAGTGACTAGGTATGGATGTAATGGTAAGGCAGCTGGAAGCCTGTCTGCTGATCTGTTTCTCTGTCTGTATTTATTGTCTGCTTGTAACCTCTGTATTCTCTGAAGTTCAGGGTGCTGACCTTTTACCCCTGAACTAGGTAAATGACATATGTTTGATTAAAGCAAGATTGCTAACCCATTTTGGGTTGCTTTCCTTTAAAAAAGCAGATATAAGAACCTGTGTTGGCAGCCACCCTGGGTATGCTAGGGTGCTTGCTGCTACACCACCTCAACTCTATGCTCACACTTTGACTCCACCTCCTCCCAACTGAATGTGTCATTGCACAAACTTCTCTAAGAATCTCTTTCTCCCAGAGCAAGAAGAAAACAAATCTTTTTCTCTTTCTCCCAGAGCAAAGACAAAAAAGCCTGTTTGAGACTACAATTCTCAGAATTTACACAGTTAGGATTCAAAGCCTTTCACAGGGAAAGTCTGAATACTTGATTAAATTTGCAACACAGCTGTTTGCTCTCAGCTGTTTGCTCACTATCAACAAATTGATCTCTCAAAACCCAAATTAATTGATTGGAATAGCTATAAATCACCACACCTCCTTCTCAAGGCACAAGAGCATTTCCAGTCGGGAAAGCAAGAAGGAATTGACTCTAAGTCCTTATAAAACAATACACATATAATAGAATATTTATTGCAGCACTTTTTTTTCAGTAGCAAAGAACAACACACAAATACTTGAGGCCTGGCTAAAGGAATTGTGGTTCATGAATGTCATGAAATCTTAGAATCATCCATTTAGAGCTGGAAGGGACCTTGGTGTTGTTCAGTCATTCAGTTATGTCCGACTCTGTGGAGTCTGGCCCTCAATCTGAGGAGCTCATGCTCTGATGTCATATCTTTTAGCATTTTCATACTGTCCATGGAATTTATTGGCAAAGATACTGGAGTGGTTTGTCATTTCCTTCTCTAGTAGATCACTTTTTGTCAGAACTCTTCATTATGACCTGTGCATCATGGGTAACCCTGCACAGCATAGCTCAAAGTTTCATTGAACTATGCAAGCCCCTCTTCCATGACAAGGCAGTGATCCAGGAGGGAGGAAGGGATCTTATAGGTCACATATCCAACTTCCTCATTTTATAGATGAGAATATTGAAGCCTAGTGAAGTTACATGATTTTCCCAAGGTCTCAAAATAGTAAAAACAAGATTTGAACATAGGTCCTTAGGCTACAATGCCAGAATTCTTTCCATTGCACTATATGAACTTCACATTATAGTAAGATGATTAATATGGAAGCAGCCTGACATACTTATCAGCTGTGTGAACCTGGGTAAGTCACTCAACCCTATTTTCTCCAAAACAAGCAAAATATGATTAATATGAAAAAAAATCACAGATGTATGGGAAAAATCTGCAAACGAATTCAAAGTGATATGGAACTAGAGCTATATGCCCAAGCATAGCAAAATAAATGTAAATAACAACAACAAGAAACTGAGCATTATCTAATTATAATGATCAAGCTTGACCCTGAAGGAGGAAATAAGGAAACAAGTATTTATTAAACACCTTCCATATACCAAGCACCATTCTAAGTGCTTCATCAATATCTGTAATGTAATGCCAAGGAAAGGCAACTTCCCAGGTTCAAAATACCAGCATAGGTGCCCTCTATTTTATTCAGTGACAAACCAAGAACAGAGAAGATCAAAACATGACATCATTCCAAATACAGCATTTACTAAGTGTGATTAAATAATCTCCAAGGACTACCCCACCCCAGGACCTTCCAATCATTCAATCAATTACAAAGTCCCTGTCTAAATACTTCTCCACCCCTAGGCTATACCTTAATTAAGTCCACCACAAAGCCCCTCTTCTCAAATGGAGATTAGTTTCCAAACATAAGGTCAAAAGTTCCCCACCCCTGGATCACAATTGAATCTACCCCAGAGTTACATCAAGTTTAAACACAGCACTTAATACCCAAATGGAGGTCTTTTCTTCATCTTGACATGAGGCAAGTTCTCAGCAATCTTAGTTCCTGGGGAGACAAGGCTTAGCAAGGCCATAAGATACATTGCCAGTCCCTTCATGAATTCACCCTCTGTCTGTAGAACAGTCCTAGAACCCCTGAATACATTAGCAAAGCCCTCTCCCAGGATTTCTGTAAACATACAACAAGAAAATCCTTCTTCAGGGCTTCTGAACCAACAGAAAGGCTCCCAGACCCCTGCAACAACAGCACTGTCCTTCACCAGTGGACAGTATTCATTCTGTCTGCAGGACAGTCTCCAGACCCCTGCAACAACAGTACTGTCCCTCACCAGTGGACAGTATTCACTCTCTGTCTGCAGGACAGTCTCAGGGCTTCTTAGCGAACAGCCAGGTTCCAGGACTTCTTCAACAAAAGGACTGTCTTTCACCAGTGGACAAATCTGGCAAAACAACATCAAAACAGACAGACAAAGTACCAGCAAAACAGCCATGTCTCCTCAGTCCTTGGCAGCTCAGGGGGCAGGTCTCAAAAGTCCAGGGCAATTCAAAGCGGCCACCAGCAATTCTCTTAGTCTCTCTCTCTCCACGAGGTGCTCCTTCCAAAAAGATCTTCCGCCTCTCTCTAGTGTCTCTCCAAATCTACCTCACCAGCTCCTCCCAGTTCAGGACTTTCTTTTCACATCAACAAGCCCATCCCACAGGTGGGATTAACAAACTCTGGGTTTTAACACAATCAATTTGAAAACCAAGCCAATACAGGGGGAATCTTTAAATGCCATTACTATCACAATATCTCATTTAATCTTCACAATAACCCTAGGAGGTAGGTGTTATTATTACCCCCATTTTACAGATGAGGAAACGGAGGTGAAAAGAGGTTAAGTGACTTGCCAAAGATCATATAGCTAGCGTATGAAGCTAGATTTGAACTCAGATGTTCATTACTCCAGGCCTGGCACTGTACCTACTGAACCACTCTTTCTTTGAAGAGGTGAAGGACTATTGATATAGAGCATTGCATATTTTGTCAGACTCAGTTGACAGTTGGGTTAAGTTTTGACAACCTGCTTTTTCTTTTTTCTTTCTTTTTTATTCCTTGATACAAAGCAAGACTCTCTGGAGAGGGGAGGGGAAAGAATATATTTAGAAATGGAGGTGATATAAAACCAAAAAAAAATCAATAAATTTTTAAGCAACAACAACAACAAAAAAACAATCCAACAGTAAGTTGTTGGGGGAAGCGGTCTCATGACAATAGCCTTGTTTCTGTGGTTACATGAAAATGCAGAGAGGCATTGGTTGAATGGGAATGAACTGTTTTTAAATGAAAATTACTGTGTCCTATCACTAACCTGAAAATAAAAGACCATATCCTATCAGTATTCTGAAAATAAAAGACCATATGAAAGACTGAGTTTCTCTTTCAGAATATCCATATGATTCTAGGCACTTAGAAGTGTTGAAAATAGGTGAAACACGATTGTATTTTTAAAATCCTAGAATTAATTTTAACAAGGAGAATAAACTATCATCAGGCCACTCTTCTCTAAAGGGTTGCTGATGGTAATATATAAACCACTGAAGTAAAGTTCAAGTGGCGTGTAAATGTCACCAGGACCATGATATTAAAAATATCACTCCATGGCGTGCATGGTTTAGGTAGAGTTCATTATTATTAAATCTTGGGTATCAACAAACAAATGCAGCATGGTTCGTTTCTGAATAGGGTCACAGCAACAACCATACATCCTAGAAGAGGGCAATTATACAGTTAATTTGATATTTATCCACTTAGTCGGTAAAGATATATATTCAATACCTGGAACTCTTTGCTAGGCACCATAGGGAGCAAAGTAGAAAGACAGGAATTTTGTTTCTCCTTCTGAACAAATGACACTTCTCAAAGTGACAGTTCTCGGCAGGTCCTGATGCTTGTTTCAAGTGGCAATTTGCATAAAGGAATGGAAAGCGACTGAAAGCTGTTGTCTGAGCTGAGTAGTTGATCCCAATTATATATCATATCTCCTTACTGTGAGGAACATTCTTGCTAGATTGCAAACTTACCAAACCTTTTAATTTCATTTTCTAAGCTATTGGTTCACTATTCTTTTTTGAATACGGCTAATTCAACTACTGAATTTATAATTTGAAAGTCAGTAACGTGGATAACCTCAGGCTACTTTTTTTTAAAGGAGAACATAGAAAAAATAAAATACCATTCTTATTTTGAATCAGATCTCTGATTTCATTGGCATGAAGAATTCCCAGTGAGGAAATTCCTCTCAATGAAAATCAGCCCCTGCTCTGTGAGATAGAGGCTTAGAGGGTTGCCTAGGGCACTGAAAGGGAAAACCACTTGCCCAAGGTCATGGAGCCAATATATGTCTAACATAGGTCTTGAACCTGGGTCTTTCTGTCTCCAAGACCACACACACACACACACACACACACATATATATATATATATATATTTGGTATGGTGGATAGAGAGTTGGGCTTGAGGTCAAGAAGAGCTGAGTTTGAATCCTGCCTCAGAGAGTTACTAAGCTGTGTGAACCCAAGCAACTCACAACCTCAGTTTCCTCATCTGTAAAAAGGAGATTAATAGCACCTGCCTCCCAGGGATGTTGAGATACTCCAAAGAGATAACCTTTATAAAGCACTTTCCAAACCTTAAAGTGCTACATAAATGGTAGATGTTGTTACCATGCTGCCAAATAAAATAATAGCCTAGTTCCATAATACTTTAAGTTTTACAAAGTACTTTTTCTCATGACAAGTCAGACATAGGTAGCACAAATGCTTTTATCTTTATTTTATAGGTGAAAAAAGACAGGCCCAGAGAGCTTCAGTGATTGTCATTATAGTAAGAGTCAGAAGGAAACTGAGGCCTAGGAAGCACTTCTAATTCTTCAAAGCACTAACCACCAATGGTTATCATTAGCATCAAGCAATTTCCCAGGGTCATAGCTGTTACTAAGAATAAGGGCTAGGATTTGAATCCTAGTATCTTGACTTCACGTGCAATGGTACCTACAATCCTACCACACCTAGTTTCTGATTATCTTAATGATAGTCATACCAATGATTGATTAGAGCCCCTAAATGATGAATATGCTTGGCATACTTATCAGTACAAATCTCTAGGACATGAAATGGTTTTTCGGTTGTTGTTTTTTCTCCACATCCACTGATTTTTCTCATGTTCCCCTCGTTTACCCATGGCCCCTTTATAGTAGCCATTGAAGACTATACCCACTTGCTAGACACTGTAGTATCCTTGATGTCCACATGATGTTGAGGAGTGTAGAGAGACTGGCTGGTTCAAACGGTAGCCAAAAGTACCACCTTAGTTTGATCAGTCTTCCATGCTGTATGGTGCAATTTCAGTTTGAAACAGAACCCTGAGTGATCCAAAAATTGTGAAATCATTAACTAATAAAATCTTGGGTCTAAAGAAAAACCTGAGTTCCTGGTCACTGACCAGTTTGGTTGATGTTAGATTAACCCACCCAAAGTCAGGGAAAGTAAAATAGGTCAAACGGGTAATTTTTGCTGCAATTTGAGCCATGAGATGGTAGAAAGAATACTGGACTAGGAGTCAAACAACCTAGTTTTGAGTCCAGCTGCCAGTATTTGCTGTATAATCTTGATCTGATCTCTGAATCTCCCTATGCCTCAATTCCTTATCTGTAAGATGGGAACAGGAATACTTATTCTAACTTACAATCTACAAAGTCCCATATAAATATAAATACAAAGTGGTAATGGTCATAGTAGTAACAGTAAGTAAATTGCAGTTCTGCCTCAATATGAGTGCTATAGATAGAACAGGCCTTATTTGGAGGGAGTCTGGATCTATTCTTTCATCAATGTAGAGAGCTCCTGATGAAGATACTCTCTCCCAGTGCATATAAGCCAAGTGTTCTGTAACTTATAGTCTTGGAGACTCTGCAAGAGGCATTGAGCAGTTAAATGACCTGGCCAGGTCCAAACAGCCAATATGGTCCATGGTAGGACTTGAACCTAGGTATTCCTCATTCTGAGGCCAGGCTTCTATACCCTATACCGCCTGACTTCAGAGACAGTTTTATTTCTATGATCTCTTTCCCTTTTATTCATGTAAAATAGGAACTCTTAGCTATCACAACAATTTCTGAGTTTCTTCATTGTAATATTTTGAATAGAGTTCTGCTCAAAAAAACATGTTCTATTCCATGGTTACAGGTCACATGTCCCCCATTTTACATGTGATGCTGTGAATGGTTGTCATTTGCATAGCTATATATCAGGCCCACATGTATCATTCAGTATGTGAGGTGCAGTCAATTTACTTAATAAGGCTATAATTCCATCAGAGTCTTCTGGTGACATTAAGCTACAAAGCTACCTCTGTCATTAAAACCAATAGATGGGATCGCAGATTTGTCTCTGGTGATATGGTTTAATTTTTCTACTTGACATGAGCTGTCTTGATGGGCTACAATTCTGAGTCCCCTTTTTCCAGTGGAAACTGATAAAATCTTCGTGTAAGGTTGCTTGTGGTAAAACAAACCATCTTTCGGGGCTTACAAGAGAGATGCAATCCATTTGTTACACCAGGGCCTCTCAATTTCTGGTATTATCTTCTTTTTCATGGTTTTCAGAACCTGCTATTGAAAGAAAAACTTCTAGGCCTTCTACTCTTGTAGCCACAATCTTACTCTCACCACAAGTGCTTTCTTTGGACCAGTCAAATATCCCTAACTCTTAATTCTGTACTACACTGGTTTTCAACTTCAATCCTGTACTGAAAATTTGCCTGGGACATGATAATGTGCCTTTCTTAGCTTTCTCAATAACAACGTGAAAGGTCAAAGCTGCCACAGCCACAGGTAAGAGGTCTTAGGAAACATACCCAGGCGGCTGAGAGTCTGCTCTTAAAATCAACATTTGCTCAAAAGAGGAGCAGTCCTTGGTAAAAGAGATGACATTTATTTTTATTATTTCTAGTTGTTGCATGATTCGTATTATAGTTCAGTACTGACGTCAGTAATAAACAATAATAAGATTGTAAACTATTGCTCTTTATAATAAAATTATGCTTCTTCTATGTATTATAAATCTAATAGCTATTACATCAGCACCCATAAATATATATCACTGCTTACCTTTTAAATATACACAGGGCATTACAATGGCACAACCGAAACTACCAGATTTATTGTCCCTAGTTAGCCCTGGTCTTTATTACATCACAAATGACTAATAGGTAAAAAACCAAGGGAGATGCTGTTAATGGGATTATATGTTCCTTGGCTTTAGGAGGGCAGGAAGTGACATTTGGGTGGAGTCTGCCCAGAAAAGTTATACCTCTACTTCTATGCTTGCCTTTCCCTCCTCTGTTAGGTCTGAGTATAAAGATGGGTGTATATTGCTCAGGTGTGCTTGTGCCACATCCTAAAAACTCAATCTACAATGTGTGGCCAAAATTCAAAATGAGCAGATTCTAAATAATGGTGATTTTTCTCATTTCATTTAGGGCTCATGGATCCTTGACCCAGGGAAATGTCCTGCCCTCTAATTCCTATAAAGAGGATTCAACAACACCACTCACCCAGGCTTGATGCCTCAGTGTCATTCTTGATTCCTCCCTGCATTTCAGCCCCTAACACTTACCCAAAATTGTCAATTCTGTCCCTCAAATATTTCACATACTTGTCCCCACCCTTCCTACTTCCATTTTCAATACTTTGATACCTCACCATCTCCCATGTGTCTATTGCAACAGCCTCCCTAATTGTTGTCCATTCTTCCATTCCCCAATTTCTTCTTCCCCAATTTCTCCTTCACATTATTACTGTCAAATATTTCCAAAGCAATATTTCCCTTCCTACTAAAAACTTTCAATAGTTCCCATTTCCAAAATAATAGCATAAAAATTCTTTAGGCTGACATTCAAAGCCCTTCAAAACCTGGATCTAATCTAATTTTCCAGTTTGTTTTGCCTATCTTCATTCAACATTTTCTTTTTTTCTAACCAAACTGGACCACTTATCGTTTTCCAATCTTCTCCTGTCTCTGTCTGTCTGTGTCCCTTATTTCCCAGGACCAAAACTGACTTCTTCCCTGATGCTAATCTGTACCTTTTTGATGTATTTCTGCTTGTTTAAGGTCAGTTTGGTTCCACTTTCTCCACGAAGCCTTTCTTGTTTCTTCCAGAAAGACAGTTCTCCCTCTCACCTTCCTTGAATGTCTCAGGTTACTCTGTGTCCCTCTCCTATGTACGTAAACATTTTCTAGTCTGTATCATAGGCATATATGAGCATTCATGTCTTATGGCAGAGGAAGCATAGCATAGTACATGGAATACTGAGCTTAGGAGCCTGCAAGACTAATATTCCGATTGTACCTTGAACAGTGTACTTGCCTATGGGACTCCGAGCAAGTCACTTAAGAGCTTTGTGCTTCTGGCAACAACCCAGACAGGTAAGGAGCTCTCATATCCAGAGTTCCATATGCTGATGAGATCATGGATTCCTTCAAATAATCATGTCTCATTGCAGTTCAGTTGTTTTTCCAGTCTTGTCTGACTCTTCATGAGCCCATTTGGGGTTTTCTTGGCAAAGATACTGGAGTGGCTTGCCATTTCCTTTTCTGGATCATTTTACAGATGAGTAAACTGAGGCAAACAGGGTTAAGTCATTTCCCCAGGGTCACACAGCTAGTAAGTGTCTAAGGTCAGATTTGAACTCAGGTCTTCCAGACTCCAGGCCTGGCACTCTATCCTCTGTGCCACCCAGTTGCCCAATCATGTCTCATATACTCTATAAATGGTAAGCTTCCTGAGGGGAGAAACTGTCATTTTTCCTTGTATTTCCAGCACTTGTACGGCAGAAAGTTCAAAACAAGCACTTGATAAATGTTTATTAAATTGGATTGTTCTTGATTTCTACATATGGAGCTAATAATAATAGCTAGCATTTTTATAGTGCCTTTAGATTTGCAAAGCACTTTACATATGTTAATTCATTTGATCTAACATATATGTGCTCTCATTTAGTGTGAAATAGAAGGGCACAGGATTAGATATTTCAGAAAAACCCAAAATATCCTAGTAAAAAATATTAAAGTAAAAACATATTAGTTGCAATATTTACATTTCTGAGTCCCACCCTCCCCCTTATTAGGAATGGTGAAATGTTACAATGACATGCTGCAAATTGCCCTTTTTTAATGTTCCAATTAAATAAAAGAGGAATGTCTATTGCCAGACTAACTTTGAAAATGAAGCAGAGAGATATTGGGACAACTGTCCCAGTCTACCTATCTCTCACCCCTCTTCCCCATGAGTGACAGAAGCAGCAAAATGTTTCAGGTCTCCTGCTCCCTCCATCTAGCAGACAAATATCTTAATGGATCACAATATTTGAAATCTTGAAAGCCCTGGGAATTTCATATTCCAGGAGTTCTTAAACTCTTTAAACTTATTTTATACATTCAGATTATATATATATATATATATATATATATATATACATATATATATACATATGTGCAAACAGATGCACACATAATATAATACACACATGCACATATGTGTATATATGTATGTGTGTACTGATAATTGTATTTCAACATAATTTATTTCCTTTGTATTTTGTGCATTTAAATATATTATTCAGAGAAGGGGTGCATAAACTTCGAAAGAAGACCAAACTGTTCTACTACATTAAAAAAAGGGTCAAGAATATCTATTCCTCTGACCCTCTCATTTTACAGATGATGAAAGTCAGGCCCACAGAAGTGGGACACTTGCCAGCGGTGGGTGCCCTGCCTCACTGGGTTGTTGGAAAAATCAGAGATAACGTATGTAAAGCGCTATGCAAACCTGTGGAAGTGGCAGCTATCGATATTATTATTTCCTTTCACAAAGAAATAAATGACCAAGTCTGCCCTCAGTCAAGGCTACAGCTGATACCTCGGAAAACTTGCGCCTGGCGATCAGGGCCCATTCGCCTTCCATTTGCCGGTCTTAGGGCACGTTTGAAGCCTGTCGGAGCTGCAGAAGCGGGGTATGAGGGAAACCCAGCACTTCTCCCGACAGACTGACGGACAGCATCCTCTGCCCTCCCCCAGAGCCAGCAAATCAACAGCGCGCTGCAGTGAGTGGGAGGATCGCTGGAGCTCGGGGTCAGCAAGGCTGGGTATTCGAATCCTACCTGTGTGACTTCGGACAAATCACCTAACCTTTCTGAGCGTCACCTTCCTCATTGGTAAAGTGAGAGGTTGGGATGCTGTGTAGGCCCTCCTCCAGTCCGGGTCTAAAACTAACAGCCAGACAGGGCCGAGAGTGGAAGGCAAGCGGAGGAGCGCAAGGTGACCACCGGTTTATTTTTGGTTTCCTTTATTTAAACCATTGCTGCCTTTAGTTTCCCACCTCTGGTTGTTGCTGCACGCATCCTCTTTGGAAGGAAGTCGCCAGGTTCCCAGTGCTCCCCCACTTCCCCACCTCCTCCCAGGGCCAACAGAGACGCAAACACTGCCATGATCCATAGAAATCAGGAACACGGATTCTGTAAATAAGTCAGATTTCCTCCTTTCCTGCCTTCTCCTTTCCCCCTCCCCACTCTCTCTCGTCCTGGCACTGACTAATGTACTAAATTAAACCTTTAAATGGCCCCGTCCAAACCCGGCTTTCTCCCTTCTCTTAAATGCATTAAGGGGAGGTAGCTCATTGGAAGCCGAAGGAGTGCAGGGGGCCTGGGGAGGGGACCAGTGCAGGGGACGTGATCATGTGGGAAATGTTGGCTTTAATGGGAAAATTGCATTGTATCGGCTCTCCTAGACTATAAAATCCACAGAGTGAGACTTCAGGCTTGGCACCTGCTCCAGAACCTTCTTGATGAAAAAAAAAAAAAGGTTGTCTTCATTAAGAGCATTAATATTCATGCGGCATGGTAATTTTGACACAGAAAAGGTCTCTGTAACCTTTTCTTGTGTGAGAATTTTTTACTTCTCAAGGAAATTACAGTCCAGCAATGACTTAATTAATGCTGGGTTTCTTCAGCAGGTTTTGAAGAGCTGTCAGTTTGGGCTTGCAGAAACTGTCAAATAGGGAGAAGTCTCAGGCTGGGGAGATTGAGGAGAGGGAGGGAGAGAACCAGGAACCCTCTCTGCATCCAGGAGGCTGGGGGATCGGGCACACCTTCCCACATTAGTTTTAATTTAGCAATCTGCTTTCCCTAATGCTGGGGTCATTTATTATTGGAATGGAGGGCACAGTTTCAATTAATAATCAATTTTTCACCTGGCATATTTATTCTTTTTTATTATTACTATTTCATTCCTATTCCACTTGGTTCTCATTTCTATTGCCAGTGGACACCTTGGCAGGTTTGGGGGCACTAGTGAAAACAGTTTGGTATGTCTGTAACTTCCACTGAGTTGCCTCTGGTATCAATGGTAAAGAGAAGAGAAACACAATTTTGCTTTTAAAAGAATATATCAGATGTTGCCCTGATGAAAGAAGAGGCAGTAGCTCACAAGAAAAGGCTATTTTGCAACAAGGTTGATAAGATTTCCCCGCCATGGCATTTGTATTTGCATTGGCACATTTGAGACATTAGAAACTGGGTAATAGGTGGAACTGGAGCCTGTACCAGGGCTTGGGGAAGCTGGCTTGCTGAAGCGTAACAGCACCTGGCATAGGCATTGTTCCTGTTGGTGTCTGCAAGGTCCTTTTCTCATTACATGTAAGCTTAAGCACATTTCTTTGACTTCCTGTCTCCAGACAACAGCAAACTGTTGCCTTTAGTTACCAAGCCCTAGGAATTACTATATGTACTTCCCCTTTCTGACCGAGACTTGCTTTGTTCAATCCATCATGCTGCTGTGAGGTATAGCAAAGGGCATTTGTATGGTGGAAATAGCGATTTCAATAGATTCTTCCTCTAGGGAGAAGATTCCTGTCTGTAAACTGTATCAGACCCAAAGTAGATGCCCATCAGTCGGGGGAAATAGCCAAGCAAATGGTGGCACGTGAGCGTAATGGAATATTATTATATCATAAGAAATGATGAAGACTTCAGAGAAGCATAGAAAAACTTCTATGAACTGGAGCCAAGGAAAGTAAGTAGTTCCAAGGAAACATTATGCACAATGATTATAGCACCATAAATGGAGAGAACACACACAAAAAAAATTAAATTGAACACTGTGTAATTATAATGATCAAGCTTGTTCTCCCATGTGATAGTAATGTAATATAAAGATTCCCCTGTATTGGCTTGGTTTTCAAGCTGATTGTGTTAAAACCCAGAGCTTGTTAATCCCACCTGTGGGATGGACTTGTTGATGTGAAAAGAGAGTCCTGAACTGGGAGGAGTTGGTGACGTAGATTTGGAGAGACACAAGAGAGAGGCAGAAAAACTTTTTGGAAGCAGCACCTTGTGGAGGCAGAGAGAGAGACTGAGAGAATTGCTGGGGGCCACTTTGAATTGCCCTGGACTTTTGAGACCTGCCCCCTGAGCTGCCAAGGACTGAGGAGACATGGCTGTTTTGCTGGTACTTTGTCTGTCTGTTTGGATGCTGTTTTGCCAGATTTGTCCACTGGTGAAAGACAGTCCTTTTGTTGAAGAAGTCCTGGAACCTGGCTGTTGGCTAAGAGCTCCTGAGACTGTCCTGCAGACAGAGAGTGAATACTGTCCACTGGTGAAGGACAGTGCTGTTGTTGCAGGAGTCTGGAGACTGTCCTGCAGACAGAATGAATACTGTCCACTGATGAAGGATTGAAGGATAGTGCTGTTGTTGCAGGGGTCTGGAGACTGTCCTGCAGACAGAGTGAATACTGTCCACTGATGAAGGACAGTGCTGTTGTTGCAGGGGTCTGGAGACTGTCCTGCAGACAGAGTGAATACTGTCCACTGGTGAAGGACAGTATTCACTCTCTGTCTGCAGGACAGTCTCAGGAGCTCTTAGCCAACAGCCAGGTTCCAGGACTTCTTCAACAAAAGGACTGTCTTTCACCAGTGGACAAATCTGGCAAAACAACATCAAAACAGACAGACAAAGTACCAGCAAAACAGCCATGTCTCCTCAGTCCTTGGCAGCTCAGGGGGCAGGTCTCAAAAGTCCAGGGCAATTCAAAGTAGCCCCCAGCAATTCTCTCAGTCTCTCTCTCTGCCTCCACGAGGTGCTGCTTCCAAAAAGTTCTTCTGCCTCTCTCTTGTGTCTCTCCAAATCTACATTACCAGCTCCTCCCAGTTCAGGACTCTCTTTTCACATCAACAAGTCCATCCCACAGGTGGGATTAACAAGCTCTGGGTTTTAACACAATCAATTTGAAAACCAAGCCAATACAGGGGAATCTTTATATTACATTACTATCACATCCCCCCAAAAAGAGAAGAAAATAGTACCTCCCTCTTTTTTTTTTAAAGAGGTAAGTACTATTGTAATACATGGTCACAGTCAGTAGATAGGCTTCTTTTTTCTTTCTATTTGTGTATTGTTATTGTTAGAAGGGCTATATTGCTGGGTAGGGAATGGGGAAGGCTGTATTTGGAGGTTAAGATGATGTAAAAAAACAACAACAACAAGCCAGTATTGACAAATTGTATTTTGCTTTTGTTTTAAATCAGTCCTGAACATATCTTACATAAGTATTAAGTATTGGGAAGTTGCAAAATGAGCATGGGGCAGACAATCCATTTCTTTTTATTCCACTATAATGCACATATACACACAATGCCTACATAGTAACACTCTCCAGGGAAGTAGATTTTGTTGCTCTTGACTTTTTCCTCTTATTTTTGTCTCTGGTTGCACTGAAAACATCTTTGAACATCATTCTACATAAATCAAAATGCCAACAATGAAATATCTGTACTGTCTCAAAAAGCCAGCAGAACAGTTTAATCTATCACCACAACAGGGCTCCATTTGCATAGGAAACTCCCATATCATTTCCTCTATCTGGATATCTTGCTATCAGGACATCTTGGATTAGAGTGTTTATTCCTCACAAACTGGTCCAGATGGGAGAGCCAAAAAAAGACATAAGAGCAAAGACACAATCATTCCTGAAGTGGTATGATGGGAAGATTTGGAGTCAAAGAGATCCAGGTTTGAATCATGGCACCAGTGCTTACTACCTTTGGGACCTCAGGTGAATCATTTAACATCTCTAAGACTCAGTTTCTTCAGTTATAAATAAAGAGAGCAATACTAGTCCTAGCAGTGTAAAAGAGTCTTGCGCTTGAAGTTTCGGGAGCTAAGTTCATATCCCAGCTCTGCCACTTACTAAGCATAGTACCTTGGGTTACTCACTTAATTACTCTCTGGGCCTCAGTTTCCTCATCTATAAAATGGGAGGAGGGATTGGGCTAGACAACTTCTATGATCCCTTCCAGTCCTAGATCTATAACCTTATCCCACAGGAATGCTGTGAGAAATGTACTTTGTAAATTTTAAAGCACTATTTAATATTGTCTTAATCCTTATACTGACTTCAAGGAATAAAACTCATGTAGTTCTATCATCATTCACCCAAGGTCCAGGCACATATTCAAAACAATCCTCTGGCTTTTTACTTGTCTCATTGAATATATACTAATATGGTAAACCTATTAGTCAAAAAGATCTAATACCTTGGGAGAAAGAAACACAATATTCTGATGATGTGTGTTTTGAAGTGCCACTTGCCTTATTGTCTGGTCTAGCTCATTTGAAAGCAAGCAGGAAAAAAAGAGTCAAACCGCAAGGAGAAATAATGGACCTAGTAGACAGAAGCAAGGGGCATGCCAGCCATGTTGTCATAGAGTCATAGGCCATTAGAGCTGGAAGGCACCTTTGAGACCATCGAATCCAACCCCCCTCTGGGGGGGGTGACAGCCACAGGCCAGCAGCCTTGTCAATCAAACTGTGCCAGGCAGTAGAACACCAACTAGCAGGCCACCCTCCAGCCTAGGGGCTTTGAAATGTCGCCCATGCTGACTGGTAGGGACAGACCTATGGTCGAGTTGATATAACCTCAGCATAAAAGCTGATCTGTTTAGTTCTGCATCCTTATATGGAAGTCCCTTAGCATAGGCCTTTCAGTTCTTCCAGAGAACATTGGCTTCCCAGGAGACCTCACTCTATTTTTAAAACTAGTATTTTTATTGTGTGATGAAAAAAAATCTTACGGGACAGAGGAAAAGATGAGTTGATGCCCCTCCACCTGTTCTAAACTCTCCAGTTAACAAAAATCATCTAAGCACCAAAAGCCCGATGAGTGCTTATGGCTACAGGGGAGCAGAAGAGCCCCAAAGAAGGCCTCAGAGTGCTCAGGATAAATAATACACAGTGTGTTTTTAATATCGTTACATAACTAAATAAAATAAATATTTTATATTCCTTGTGCATAATAAAGTAAGTCATTAGCCAACGTGGCATAATGAATTAGCCAACCACTGCCAAGCGCAGTGTCCACAACAGAGATGCAAAATTGTACTCAGACAACATGGAGTACTCCAGGTTTCAGAGCAAACAAACAGCAGCTCAGGAAGCACCCCCAAATTGTCCAAATTCAAGATGAATGGATGAGAAATAGAAGCATCTGTTTTTAGGATTCAGTAAATAATGTTGGATTTAGACATAGAATAAGATAGTGAGTCTGGAGATACTTCTTATACCAGGCATGAACCCCAAACTACCAGATAACCCATCACAAACTGTAGGATTTCATAGCCCTCTGAGCTTTGCAATGAGACTACCCTGTATTTTAACCCAAGGTCCCTTTTCCATCACTATTATTGAGTCTGAAAATGTTAGAGCCAGAAGGAATCTTAGAGACCACCTGGTTCAACCCCTTCATTTTGCAGATGGGGAAACTAAGGCCCCAGAGGGTTAAGCGGTTTATCTGTGTGCCTTAGCTGATTTATGGGGTACAGTGCCCTTTCCCCTATAGTATTCTCCCTCAAAACTGAATGAGAGAGACCTCCTTTCCCCTACTGAACCTTTTTATCTCCCCTAACATTAAGAAGAGAAAAAAGGAAAGTGCTATAAGGACAAAACTCATTTTCTATATAATATTATAACATATACATATAGTGTGTTTATATGTATGTGTGAATATATATATACAAAAATATGTTATATATAATATATAGTTATATATAATAATATATAGTTACCCTTTCTACATCACAGAGATTAGAGTCATGGTGTCCCCAGTCTGGAAAATCCATGAAAAATTCTCTGGCCCTCCCTTTGTGCCAGAGAAGCCTGAATTTTTTCTTTTTCTTTTACAGGGTGTTTACAGTACCTTATTATAAATTTTGGGTTGATATTATACAATGTTTTACATATATTTTATGCATTTCTTAGTTTCTAAACTTCTGTGTTGTCTGCTGGTTTTTCCCATATCATCTGCAGCTTTTGCAAAACTCCCTAAAAATTCCCTTTTAATTTCTTATGCCAACCAGCACTATATTGAAATTTCCATGGGGAAAGTTGTGATGTGGAAGGGATAACTGCATATATGAATATAATAAATAAGTAAATGGAAATATTATACATATGTATATATGTGTGCATGTATTTATGTATATAAAATGGAGATGGGGAAATAAGGAAGGTGAACTAGTCAATGAGGACCCAATCTTTGAAGCATGCTTGGATTTGCCAGCTGTTCTCATGAGTCATTAGTCATTTTAGCTCCAAACCCAATTGGAAGACTTTTCTTCATCTCATAACATTAACCCTTAGTCATCATAACCCAAAACAAACAGTTTCTAAAACTTCACACGTTGAATTAGAAGCTGGCAGGGATATCTGTATGTTCTGTATAACCCTCCAGGAAGGCAAAGTCAAGCATGCTCTAAGAATTAGGCCCTCATTGACCACCAAAAAAAGAGAGATTTGGCTTTTCATGCCTTTTGTATATGTACTCACTTCTAATAATTAAAATGTTTTTCTTCACTGCACAATAGTCAGTCAGTCAACAAGCATTTATTAAAGACTTGTTGTGTTGTAGGCACTGTGCTAAGTACTAGAAATACAAATATAAGCAAAAAGAAAGACAATCCTGCCCTTAAGGAGCTTACATTCTAATGAGAAAGACTATATTTAAAAGGATGTTAAAAAGTGACAGTGGGGAAGTATGAGGAATAGACAAGAAATAGTCACAGAATACCTGCACATACTGTAAAGCCAATGGCCCCATTTGCCAGTCCTCTATTTCTTTTTGTTAGGTTAAGTCTTTTTAATGGTATTGTACAAAGAGCGCTAATTGAGGAGTGCTAGGTTAGAATCATGACTCTAGTATTTACTGGTTATTTAAATGAAAACCTGTGCAACCTAGGACAAATCACTTAATCTCTCTGGGTCTCAATTTCTTCCATTGTAAAATAAAGAGGCAGTATATTAACTGGTCTTTAATATTCCTTCTAACTTTAAATCCTATGATTTGGGGATTTCTTACAATTCCCCTCCCTCCACCCCAATTTCTTTTCAATTGCAACAGGTACTAACTTTGTCCAAGAGTTTGGGTTTGTCCAAACCATGTCTTGGGCAAATCTCTTTACCTCTTTGAGCTTCAATTTCCCCATCTATAAAACAGTTATAATAATATTTGTACCAATCTATCTCATAGGATTGTTGTGAAAGCATTGTGTGACCCATAAAACACTATACAAATGTGAGTAATTATTACTGTTATTTCTTTATCAGCCATATGGTCAATCAATTTCTTAGAGTAAATATCAAAATCAATACCAAATTAGAAGAATGAATAAGATGATAATATGTGGCATGGTATTAAAACAACTTTAACTTTTCAAAATGAGCAAATATGACCTAAATTAAATTATTTAAATTAGATTCCAAAAATAGTAAACAGGTAAAAGAACAGATATTGGCAGGGATTATCATAATTTTCCATGGAAGCTGAACCAATATAGATTAATAGAAGAATAAAAGACCTTGAAACACTTAAGCCAGCAAACAGTTGGTATAGAATATAAACTTCTTTGCACAATCTTTTAATGAGGATGGTGAAAGATTGTGAGCAGTATTGTCTTATAAAACAAGAACTGGTAGAGCTAAGAATGAGTTTGATGAAATCCAATTATGCCAGATTCTCTCAGAAGCAGTTAAAGATGAAACTGGAAAGAGGGCAATAAATGGAGAAAAAGTGGGAAATGTGTCATTGTTTCTATAACAAATAATTTTCTTCATTGAAGATAGTGGAATCACTGTGTTTCACCTAACAGTCCTCAGTGAGGAAGTAGAAATAGTATAAAAGAAAACTAAGATTGAAAAAAAAAACACTCAAGACCAAGCATCAACAGAGAACATGTATGACAGATATTATACAACTTTGTAGAAGGAAAGGAACTATAAGCTTTCAAGATAACTGAAAGTAGGAAGATTCAAATGGAAAAAACCAATGGAGAAAGTCATGGACATTATTACTTCATAAAAAGAGTTATCCTTAATTACTAATCCATATGCCTACTATCTCAACTTTAAATACTCTTAAAGATAATAATTTCTTCATGTATTGAGGGTTGGGTGTGGAGAGAAAATTGTTATTTGTCCTTCATTCTTGAGTAGGACCAATGAGATCAGGAAGGTGATGTCTTGCCCATAGAGAAAATGCAACAGATGGTACAGAAGGGACAGTGAGACATCATTTGGGAATGTATCTCCTTCTGATGTGAGAAAAACAGGGAGGAAGAAAAGCAAGAAGGTAATTGTCCATGTGTTTACATTGTTGGTCTGAGCCAAGAAGCCCTAGCATTGTAGTAGAAGAAAGTGGGAAATAAGGTGTTAAAAGGAACATGGTGAAAAGATAGGCAAAGGAGAGAGTGGAGCAGCCAAGGAAGGGAGAGGCAAACCAAATGATGACTCTGAAGCTAAGGTTGGAGAGGCTGATTGTTGAGATGCTCTACCATATTAAGAGCATTGAGAAAGTAGGGAATATTCAAGAAATGTAATTACCAAGGATTGATGGCTTATATGGTGGAGAGTTAGTCTCTTCAGTCTTAAATCATTGAAAACAGAACAAGGGTGCCAAAAAGTAGTCTCGTCTCCCTATTAATGACATTTAACAGGGTGCAGGTTTCAGTACAACACTATATCTTATGAAGGAAAAGCTCATCTGAGGGGCACTGAGGAATTCTTATTGCATGTCCACTGAAACCTAGGCCTCTGTCCTGAAATAATCCACCCTCCCTCATCCTCATCCCTGAGAATGTGCTACACAAGTGGGTATCTATTGAGCTTTATGAAAGAAACATTTTTTAAAATTCTCTCTATTTCCATGAGGTCAGGCACTCACATTCATTTCAGAATATTGATTTCATTAGGAGGGAAAATATTGAGTCTTCCCTGCCACTCTGGGAGTGTCTGAAAGGATTTTTATTTATTTTCATTTTGTTGGCTCATAGTTTTATTATTTTTCTTTCTAAGAAAAGTGCAAATAATTGTGCTTCCAGGAGTATAGAAGTGGTTAGGAGTCTCCTTCTCAAATCCCAGATTCTTTTTTCTTCTCCCTTAAAGATTACACTGACTTTCCTCTCTGAGGTTCCTTTATTTTTGCCCATAGATCATGTGACCTTATCACAGACAAGCTCTTACTTGTCAATAGTATGAAAACGTAGCAACCTGCAAAGAAGAAAGAGTGGAGAACTATTCTGGGTCACATAACCCTGTCTCAGCCAAGAGAGCAAGTAATATCAAAAGAAAGTATATTAATACATTGTGTACATACACATTTCTGACAGAGTGGGCTTTTTATTTTTTGCTTAACTACAATAATAATTCCCTACTTATGTCATAACTAAGGGGTTGTATTTCATAGCTGTGACATCTTAGCCATGAAATATAATAATACCTTGTGTGTATATGCCACTTTTATTTTCAAAATGCTTCCAGATACATTATCTTATTCCTACCTCAGAACATTCTCATGAGGTAGGTGGGATGATAACAACCATGTTCAGGGGAACCCCAAAAGGAAGAAATGGAAATTAGCTCACCAGGTAGAGAGCAAAGGAATAATATACAGCTTGGATTTCCATTCCAAAGACTGGCCATGAGACTCTCCTAGTCTACACCATCATATTTGGGGCCTTCTTCATTTGGAGTACAGGCTTGCTCTGGCCTGCTTTTATTGTCTGTGCAGCTTCCACAGAGGGCATAAGGGGGAAGACTTGGGAAGAGGGGAAGATTTGAAGTGGAAAAAGATCAGATCTTTGCCTGAGACAATCTACAGTAAGGAAGGTAGGCCATTCTTCTAGCTCCTTTCTCTTGTGACCATTCCTTTTCTTTGTTGCAAAAGTTTGGAGTACATGGAAGTTCTGGCTTGAGATGATCTCCAGATAACATTCCTGAAATATTTTGTACACTCCAAAGCTGCTCCAGATTAGCATGGAAGATTGAAAACTGATTCTTTATTTAAAACAACAACAATAACAAACAACTCTGGGACCTTCCTTCCTAGTCAGAATTTGTAGTCTTGAGTAATTAAGGAAGTCTCCTAGGGCTACTCTTAAGCACAAGAGAGAGAGGAGAAGGGTTCCCTGAAGCATAACATTACCATATGTTTTTACAGTATATTATCTGGGGGTCCTATTGCTATTAAAATCATTCTGATCCCTATGCCACATCGAAAAATTAGTGGGCCTCTATGTGTCCCCTGTAGGGCACTAGAATAGGATTACCTTTAATTTATAGCTAAGGAAACCAGAAGAGAGGTTAACTGATTTTCCCATAAATGCAGTATCCTCCCTTCCACTCTAGCTTACTTCTTTCTCCTATCTCCTAACTCCTTTTACTTCTCTTACCCACTAATACAGTTATTTTCCATGCTTGTATCCTCTAAATCGCCTTATCTTTTCTCTATATATGTTCTCCCTTGGTGATTCCTCGATTTCCACATTTGGAAATCTTACCTCTAACAAGATGACTTTCAAATCTCTCTCCAGTTGATGGACCCCTTATCTCCTTCTATATGTCTTGCTGAGCTTCAAATTCAACATATCCAAAATTAACCTCATTATCTCTCCTTGGCCTACAGCTTGGTCCTCCTGACTTCCCTGCTCATAGTACCATTATTCTCTAATACCATCACCTCCTCCCAGAATCCAACCAGTTGACAAGTCTCAGTGAATTTTAAATTAAAATATCACTCATGTCCAGTGGTGAATCAAGACCTCCTATGGACCCCAGGCTTAAAGGCTTTGAGTATACTTAAAATTGAAATTTAGTTTAAAAAAACCTACAACATTATACTAAGAAATGTTTTTTTAAAGACATTATAACTCTTAAAATGGAAAGCGAGATTTTTGGTCTATGTTGTTGAAAAGTTGTTTTTAACATTTTAACTTCTATTTTAAGACTAAAACTGAAATTTAAGAATAACTCATTGCTGCCTTATTTTAATTTTCAGTTAAATTAAATTCAACACACATTTATTCAGCATTTACTATGTACAAGTTACAGAAGTAGGTGCTAGGAATACAAAGATAGAGATGGCACAGATGCTGGGGGGTGGGGATGGGTGGGAGATATACATATATAACTTGTGATATAATAAGACAAGTATTGGATTTGGTGTCAGAGATCCAGATTCAAATCCTGTCTTCACCACTATGACCTTGAATCTTCCCTTGGATCGTTGAACACTGAACAAGGCACTTTAGCTTTCAGGATCTCAATTTTCTCGTCTGCAAAAGGATGAGATTGAGACTATGAATACTAAGTTCCTTTTCAGCTTCAAAACCCTATGATCCTCCTGAGTTGATAAATTTTCAAAGGATACAAATAGGCAGTTCTCAGAAAAAGAACTCAAAGCTATCAATAGTCACATTAAAAATGCTCTAATTCATTACTGATGAGAGAAATGCAAATTAAAACGTCTGAGATTCCATCTCATACCTATCAGATTTGCTAACATGACAGAAAAGGGAAACAAGAAATGTTGGAGGGAATGTGGAAAAATTTGGACACTAATGCATTGCTTATGGAGTTGTGAACTAGTCCAATCCTTCTGGAGAACAATTTGGAAATAAACCCAAAGGACTATAAAATTATACATGTGCTCTGATTCACAATACCACTACTAGGTCTGTACCCCAAAGAGATCAAAGAGAAGGGGAAAAAGACTTTATACAACAATATTTATTTTATCTTTTGTGGTGGCAAAGAATTGGAAATCAAGGGGATGCCCATAACTTGGGAAATGACTGAACAAGTTATGGTATATGATTTTGATAGAATACTATTGGGCTATAAGAAATAATGGGCAAGATAGTTTCAGAAAAACCTGGGAAGACTTATATGAACTGATGCAAAGTGAAGTGAGCAGAACCAGAAAACACTGTATACAGTAACAGTAATATTTTAATGGATGATCAAATGTGAAAGATGTAGCTATTATGATTGAGAAAATTATCTAAGACCATTCCAAAGGACCTATGATGAGAAAAGTTATCTATTTCCAGAGAGAACTGATGAACTTTGAGTGTTATCTGGAAGCATACTTTTTTTTTAACTTTATTTTTATTGTTTTACTTTGTATTTTTTTTTGGCTAATATGGAAATACATTTTGCATGATCTCACAAGCATAGCAAATCAAATTATTTGCTTTCTCAGGGTGGGGTGAGGAACAGGAGGGAGGGAAAGACACGGTTGTTTAAAAAATTGTCAGGGGCAGCTAGGTGGTACAGTGAATAGAGTACTAAGTAGGCCCTGGAGTCAGGAGGACCTGAATTTAAATTCAGCCTCAGACACTTAACATTTATTAGCCTGTGACTTTGGGCAAGTCACTTAACCCCAATTGCCCTGCCTTCCCCCCTCCAAAAAGACCAAAAAAAAAAAAAGGAAAAAATTGTCCTTGTCATTGGAAAACATTTAACAAAATAAATTCTAAAAATATATTTTTGAAAAATACTGTGATTGAAAACCCCTCCAAATGGCTCTAAACAAATTCTAGAGCTACAGAACCCTCAAAATGACAGAGTGAAACAAATCTCCAGTCCAATACAACCTGGAAGGTTGACAGAAAGAGTATATCATACCGGAATGGGAACGGATAACAATCTGGCATGGGATTGCCATGTCAAAGACAGGGCAAGCCCAGGCCTCAAGGGACTAAAGTGGCAGCTTTGGTGGTTTCCAGACTTCTCAACCTGAAAATGCCAAAGACAGCATAGAAGGTCAGTTGGAAAACTCTGTGGGTCCTGAGTGAAAGAGTAGTGTGGTCTGGCTGGGGTCTAGCCCTAGCTCTGGGGCGGTGGAGGTGGTGGCAGCTGTGGTGGCAACAGCAGCAGCAGTAATTGCTTCCAGAGCTCTGGACCCACTGACAGTGGGGGATCAAGCAGCTGATACAAAAACCCTGAAGCCTGGGACAGTATACCCATTCCCACCCCCACCTCCACTGGAAGCAGAGTTCCACCTTGATCAAAAGTTAGAAAGTCAAGTATTTGGCTGGGAAGATGAGCAAACAGAGTAAAAAAATCAGACTATAGAATATTACTTTGGTGACAAAGAAGATAAAAACATACAACTAGAAGAAGACAACAAAGTCAAAGATCCTACATCAAAAACCTCTAAGAAAAATATGAATTGGTCAAAGGCCATGGAAGAGCCCAAAAAGGATTTTGAAAATCAAGAGAAGAAGAAAAATTGGGAAGAGAAATGAAAGTGATGCAAGAAAATAATGAAAAATAAGTCAACAGCTTGCTCAAGGAGACCCCCCCAAAATACTGAAGAAAATAGCTCCTTAAAAAATAGTCTAACCCAAATGGCAAAAGAGGTCCAAAAAGTCAAAGAGGAGAAGAATGCCTTTAAAAGCAGAATTGGTCAAATGGAAAAGGAGGTCCAAAAGTTCATTGAAGAAAATAAGTCTTTCAAAATTAGAATAGAGCAAATGGAAGCTAATGACTTTATGAGAAATCAAATTATGAAACAGAACCAAAAGAATTAAAAAATAGAAGACAATGTGAAAGATCTCATTGTAAAAACCACTGACCTGGAAAAAGAGATCCAGGAGAGATCATTTAAAAATATTGGACTACCTAAAAACCATGACCATAAAACGAGCCTGGACATCATCTTTTCAAGAAATTGTCAAGAAAAACTGCTCTGATACTCTAGAACAAGAGATTAAAATAGAAATTGAAAGAATCCACCAATTGTCTCTTAAAAGAGATCCCAAAGGAAAACTCCTAGGAGTATTATAGCCAAATTCCAGAGTTCACAGGACAAGGAGAAAATATTGCAAGCAGCCAGAAAGAAACAATTTGAGTATTGTGGAAATACGATAAGGATAACACAAGACCTACCAGTTTCTACCTTAAGGGATTGAAGGGCTTGGAATATTATAATCCAGAGGTCAAAGGATCTAGGATTAAAACCAAGAATCACCTACCCAGCAACACTGAGTATAATACTTCAGGGAAAATATGGATGTTCAGTGATATAGAGGACTTTCAAGGATTCTTGATGAAAAGAACAGAACTGAACAGAAAATTTGACTTTCAAATACAAAAAGCAAGAGAAACATGAAAAAGTAAACAGGAAAGCAAAATCATAAGGAACTTATTAAATTTGAACTGCTTACATTCCTACATGGAAAGATAATATTTGTAACTCATGAGACTTTTCTCAGTATTAGGATAGTTGAAGGAAATATATATGTACATATACATATATGTATATGGGTGTATGTGTATATATATGCATGTGTATGTATATGTGTGTATATGTATACATAGACAGAGAGCACAGGGTAAGTTGAATATGAAGGGAAAATATCTAAAAAATAAAATTAAGTGGTGAGAGAGGAATATATTGGGAAGACAAAGGGAGAGATAGAATAGGGTAAATTATCTCACATAAAAGAGTCAAGAGAAAGATATTATAATGGAGGGGAAGATAGGGAGGTGAAAGGGAATGAGTCAACCTTACTCTCATTAGACTTGGCTTAAGGAGGGAATAACATACACACTCAATTGGGTATCTTACCCTACAGGAAAGTACAGGGAAAGGGGACAGGAGCGAGGGCAGATTTGGGGGAGGGGTAGTCAGAAGCAAACACTTTTGAAAAGGGTCAGGGTCAAAGGAGAAAATACAATAAATGGGGGGGATAGGATGGAGGGAAATATAGTCTTTCACAATATGACTACTATGGAAATGTTTTGCACAATGACACATGTATAACCTATATTGAATTTCTTGTCTTCCCAGTGGGAGTGGGTGAGGAGGGAAGAAGGGAGAGAATCTGGACCTCAAAGTTTTAAAAAACAAATGTTAAAAAAGTTGTTACTACTGCAACCAGGGAATAAGATATACAGCAATGAGGTATAGAAATCCATCATGCCCTACATAAAAGTAAGGGGGAAGAGGATAAGGGGATGGATAGGAGGGGATATAGGAGAGGGCAGACTGGAGGAATGGGTAATCAGTATGCTTGCCATTTGGGGTGGGGGTTAGGGGAAAGATGAGGAGTAAATTTGGAACTCAAAGTCTTGTGGAAATGAATGTTGAAAACTAAAAAATAAATGAATTCTAGAAAAAAATAAAATAAAAGGGGAATATCAAGTAAAAAAATTAAAAAAATACAAAAATGTTTTTGTTTATAAATTGAATGAAACCACATTAAATATAAAAAAGAAAGCAAATGCTCATGAGATTTAGAGTCAGAAGAGATTTGAAGGCGTATACTGTACATCTCTTACATTTTACATTTACAGATGAATAAAATGAATTTTGCAGCATTTGTAATAGGAAGTAGTGCTAAAATCTGAAAGAAGCTGATAATCAGATGAAATTTTTCAAATTCTAATGTTATTTTTTTTCCAAATAATACAAGAATAAATGTTTCTTATCTTAAGGATGACAATGCCTAGTGCCTCCTTGGAGGGCATGGCATGTGAGAATGAGGCCAATAAACCTAGAGCTGTCCAGACCTGGGACCCATGTAGACACCATTGCATTCAGGCTTCAAAGAAGAAACAGTTGCTCAGGGCCCTTAGTATTAGGAAATATCTTATTCATTTCATGTCACATTGAGACCCAGAAAGTGGGGCTCTCAGAAAAGAGATGATTAGAGAGTGGAAGAACATTACCAACATAAATCATTTGTGAGATGGAAAGAGAAAGCAATGAATTTGAAGTCATGGGACCAGAGTACAAATCTAGCTCTGCAACTTATTTCTGTTACTTTGAACACTTAAGTCACTTACCCTTTCAAACCTGTTTCCTCACCTGTGAAATCAGGAGGCTAAATCACATGACACTTGAAATGTTTTCTAACCCTAGATCTATGACCCTATGAAATGTGTCCTGTGCATCAAGGTTTTCATGAGCAAATTCCACTAATCTTAGGCAACTCAAGGCATGTGCCTAGTGATTCCATTAGGAAATCTAGAATTGCTCATATCTCCTCCTTTCCATTGTTATTGCTCCTACATCTTGGCTGGTCTACCAATAATAGCCCTTTAACCAACATCTTCATCCTCAACATTAACCTCCCATCAATCTATTCTAGAAACCACTGTCAGATTAATTTTGCCTTGTGCTCCTATCACAAAAATTCCATCCCCTGGGCGATCTAGGTTTGAATTCAGTCATGAAGTCATGGTTGTCAAGCTGTATTATCATGATGTGTTATCAATGCTCAATTCCCCCCTTAGAAATACACTCTGTGACCTGGCTCAGGGGCAACAGAAGGCTAGTCTGTAGATCACAGAAGACACTTGAGCAAACATATTCATACATACATGAGCTCCTGGCTTCATTCCCTAGAATACAGCAGTCAGGTTATTTAGAACAACATTGGAGGAAACAGAAAGAAAAACCCAGATTACAATATTTACCAGTTCTCAGAGCATTTCCCTTCCATTCACTTTCCCATTCTCTCAATTCTACATCGTGAATTTTGCAAAAAAGACACACCAGTCTTATAATAGTATGCCAACTTTGAAGGCAATAGAAAGCTTAAATATGAAGTATGGTTGGGGCCCCTCACGCTCATCATCCAGTGATGGACCCAATTGTGTGTTGTAGTTTTTTTTCCTTTCTCCCCAGTTCCATAATTGCTAACAACTTTGAGACCATCTCTCCCTTATTCAAGAATCTTTACTGGCTTCCCATTGCATGCAGAATATAGTTCAAACTCCCTACTCAGATACTTGCAACTGGACATGATATGGCTCCTTTCCAGATGTTTTGTTCCCAATAAAGTTTATAAACCTAGCTCTTTTGCCTTCTGGAATATCATATTCCAAGCCCTCCATTCATCTATGGTTGTAGTTGCTAAATCTTGTGCGACCCTGACTGTGGCTCCACAGTATTGAATTCTCTCTGGGTGTTGCAGTATTTTCTCCTTGACATAGGAACACTAGAATTTGGCTGTAATATTCCTGGGAATTTTTGTTTTGAGATTTCTTTTAGGAGGTGATCAGTAGAATCTTTCCATTTCTATTTTGTTCTCTTTTTCTATTTGGTCAGTGTTTCTTTATACTTTCTTGAAATATTATTTCTAGACTCTCTTTAAAAATCACAGCATTCAAGTAGTCCAATAGCTCTTAATTTGTATCTCCTTGATCTAATTTCCAGGTCAGTTGTTTATCCAATGAGATATTTCACATTTTCTTCTATTTTTTTGCTTTTAACTGTTTTTGTGTGTCTTTTACCAAGCTATTAATTTTCTTTTCATAATTTTTTGAATAGCTTTCATTTCTTTTCCCAATTTTTTCATTTACCACAATGATTTGATTTTTTTTAATGATTTTTTTTTTTGCTCATTTGAAATCTCTCTTTAGCTCTCCTAGGAATTCTTCTGATTTTGTGTCTTGAGCTTCTCTGCCACCCATAGCAGAGTTTTGTGGTCATGTTCTTTTTTTGTTATTTGATGTTTTTCCAGCCTACTTCTTGATTTCGGGCTTTATGTTAGAATTGGGCTCTGCTTACTTCTGCTGTGGGGAGTGGGAGGAGAATGACTAGCTTGAGCTTCTCTTTTATATCCTTCTGCATTCGTATTTTGATGTGGGGACCTGTAGGTTTTTGGTGTTTCTAATGTGGTATGATTGGGCAAAGGTCTAGTGACTGGCCTCCTGGGGACTCTGGTCCTTATCCAAGTAATGACCCCACTCCTTTGTGATTGTGAACACTCTTCTCCAGATCAAAATAAGGAATGTTGGTCCTGTTAGGGGATACCTGAAAGACAACAGATGGTAAAGTCTGAAGAAATCTGGTCCTGGATATCTTGAGGTTGAGGGGAAGCTCTCTAGAAAAGTTGTTCTTCCAATATGGTTGATCTTTCAAAGCAAGTCTTGTAGGTTTGGTTGCCTTAATTAACTCAATTCCTGTAAAGTTTTAAGAAGCAAATTCTTGAATGTATAAAAAGGACACTAAACTTCCTCTCTCCTATTCCAAAGAGGACGCATTTTCTAGGTACAGTTTGTTGTACACACACACACACACACACACACACACACACACACACAACATAACATAGATGAGCAAAGTAGAGCTGTAAAGATGGAGTTGTGCTGAAACATTAGCCCTTTCAGTTTCTAATCCTAGATCATTCCAATTGGAGATGGCACAGAAAAGGTTACTTCAACATGGCAATAATTCTATGACCTTGTCCATGTGGCCATAACATAAAGTTATTTTAAAGAAGGAAAAGAGCAAAGGAATGTGCATGTGCTTTGCAGACTAATGAGCATACCCCCTCCCACTTGGTTGGCACGCAATAGTAATAGATGAAATGTTTATTGTTACAAATTTCTCATCTTGGCATTTAAAGCCTTCTACAAGCTGGTTACCTCTTATCTTCCCACTCTTCTTTCATATTATCCCCATTCCAAACCATCTTGCTAACTGTTCACCATCACAACATTCCATCTCCCACCTCCATGTCTTTGCACCAGTGCTTCCCCACATCTACACAATACTTCTTCCTCTCCTTTACCTTCTAGAATTCCTAGCTCAGGTTGTGTTAGATACCAGCTTCTACATGATGCCTTTCTAACTCCTCCCACATCCCCCAGTTGTTAGCACTCCATCCTTACTAGAAATACTTTGTATTACTCTGTATCAACTTACTCATGCATGTGGTATATTGGTCCAGAAGAGTATAAGGTACTTGAGGGCATGGACTGTTTTGTTTTTGTCTTTCTAGCCCCAGTACATGGCATGGTGCCTGGAAGATAGGTCATGTACTGCTAAATCTTTGTTTGTTCCATTGACTTGACTAGAATGGAATGGAAAAGGATTTATTAATAGCTTTTTATTTTTTATGTGCAGGGGATACAAATAGAAAACTGAGAGAGTCCTTGTTCTTGAGGAGCTCTCAATCTAATTGGGGAAGGAGGATTTATGTTCATGTTCTGTTTATGAAAAATGGAAAGGCCAGGTAGTACCTAGGGAGTCGAGAGCAGGGCAGATGGCAAAGGCCTTGAGGATTTTGGGGGGCAAGTAATGCCGGGGCAGATGGTCCCTCACCAGGAGGATGGTGGTTCCAAGGGTGAGAGTGGAGTAGGACTCTGAAATACCTCCTGTAAGGATAGGGATATGGGGACTGGACCTCTGACAGTGGGCATCCTGGACTACTGGGGCCTGGGCAATGGGCAATGAAGTTTGACTGGAGAAGAGAAAGGTCTATTACTCCCCTCAGTGACAGCAGGTGGTGCTAATTTGCATTCCCAGTGGTCCTTGTTGGGCTAGAATGTTGGGGGAGAGGAAAGTCCCAACAAAAAGCGTTCTCCAAAGGTCTAGAAATGAAGGTATTCCCCAAGATAAAGCAAACCAAATGTATACCTATAATTTTCATTTCAGCCAATGTCATATTTATATACTGTTTTCTAATTTCTTGAAAAAAAATTAAGCTGTACCATTTCTCCTCCTGTTCACTCTCTGTTGGCTGCCCAAGCCTCTGTGGTATCTGATTTCTCACTTGCTGATTTGGATGCTAGTATGACACATCCAACCTTTTAAATAAATCATTCATTTTTTTAAAGGTTGGCTATGTCATGGTGTGTTTGATGCAGCCAATTTGAAAAATAACTGTTTATTTTGATGTCAGGCACATCACACCTAAAAAAATAACTGTGATTTGGCAGAATTCATTGCAAAAATTCTGATGTCGAGGGGGTTGGGTTGGCTCAGTCAATTGATTACTAGAACATTTTGCCCAGGGCCTGGATGAAACTGTGGAATGGACAGAAAGTGTTTTTGGATTCCTCTTTCCTTTTCTTTCACCCTTGCCTTCCTTGGTGGCACCCTATCTCCCCTCAGCTGCCCAGGGTCCACTAGCCCTCACCCTTTTTAATAAATCATGTGTGAGGTGAATAGAAAAGATTCTGACGCAGGAGATGTGACTTTAAAATCTACCTCTGCTACCTATGAGACTTCAGGCAATAATTTCACCTCAATTTCTTTGTAAAATGAGAGATTTGGACTACTTTGTTGCTAAAGTTTATTTTGGCTTTAAATGCTAAAAATCTTCTCCCTACTTAAAAAACCAGTTCTCAAGAAAGGATCTGAAATCACACCTCTCCTCTCCCTGAGGCATCTTCTCTTTTAACCCTTACTTCTGATTATGAAATGAATAGCTCTGAAGGTCCTCCTGCCTGGCTTATACCCCAGGGAAGTCAAAGATAGAAAGGGAGCTCCCATGACACCAAAATGTTCACAGCAGCACTTTTTGTGGCAGCAAAGAATTAAAAACAAGGTAGATGCCCCATCAATTAAGAAACAGCTAAACAGATCATAGTACATTCCCAACACACTATCTTTTCAGACTCTTCTACCTCCTCATCAGCCTTGCCTGCTTCTTTTTTCTTTTTTTTCTTTTGGAAGGCAGGTGGGGTTAAGTGATTTGCCCAAGGTCATATGGCTAGTTTGTGTGTGTGTGTATTAAGTGTCTGAGGCCACATTTGAACTCAGGTCCTCCTGACTCCAGGGCCGCTGCTCTATTCACTGTGCCACCTAGCCGCCCTAGCAGGGAACTTTTGATGTGGAACTGAAGTTGAGGAGAGGGATTAAGATAGAGATGGAGATTCAGGAGTCACCTGCACAGAAATAACAACTGGACATAGGGAATAAGAGAAGATCACCCAAAGAGAGAATGTAAAGGAAGAAGAGGGCACCAGGAAAGCCTTTTGGGCACCAGAACTTAATGGGTAGGAGATGAATGATGATTCAGACTATGAAGGAGCAATTAGAAAGGTTCTATAATGGGAAGTAGTATCACAGAAACCTTGGGAGAAGATTGTGTCCAAGAGAAGGGAGTGATTGACTGTCGGTAACTGCAGAGAGATGGGATAGGATAAGACCTCAACAAAGGCCATGGAAGTTATCTTTTTTTTTGAGTCAATCAGAGTTAGGTGACTTGCCCAGGGTCACACAGATAGTAAGTGTCTGAGGTCAGATTTGAACTCAGTTCCTCCTGACTTCAAGGCTGGTGCTCTATCTAATGTACCACCTAGCTGTCCAGGCCATGGAAGTTAAAAGAATATCAGGAGGGATAATGCATTGGTAAGAAGTATAAATAGGGAGAAGGAAAGGAGTAAGAGATAAAAGGGAACTATAGATCCATCTCTGTGCAGTTCATTGGTGAATAAAGTAAGGAATAAGTTCTCTTTAATTAGCTATGAGAGGGAAGAGTGTAGGAAGGAAATAAGCATTTATTAAATGCCTTCTGCTGTGCTAAGCTTCATTTGATCCTCACAACAACCCTGGAAGGTAAGTGCTATTTGTTTTGTAGTTGAGGAAACAGATGGCTAGATGATAAGTGACTTGCCTAGGGTCACACAGCTAGTAATTATCTGAGGCTATATTTTAACTCAGATCTTCCTGACTCAATGTCTAATGCTCCATCTACTATGTTACCAACCAAACTAGATGGAGTGGCTACTTATGACCAAGGTTCCAAACATTTCTACCTTCAAGGTTACTTCACTACTCTGTTTGTTCCATACATTCCTTTCTAATAAGATGAACCCTTCAGTTGCCATATTCCATTTCGGAATCACATCACACCAAGTATCAATGATATCTATGAAATGAAATTGGCTCCCCTGTGCTAAGATTTTTAGTTTACCTTGTATTTTTCCCATGTTCCATAAATATCGGAGTCCATGAATTTTATTACTTTTCTTCTGCTTGTATATTAGTCTCTTGTGAATTATTGGTCCTTTCTTTTGATATCTTCATGAAATTCTTTGGTTTTTGATTTAGTGGAAATACATTGACAATTTTCTCTGTCTCCCTCCATTTTCCAGATCGTATTTGTCTCTAGGTTTAACAAAGGTTTGTAAAATTTAAATTTTATGTTTGAATTTTCTGAATTTTGACTTTCTTTTTCATTGGCACTTGTGAGTAGATAAGTACATGTGAATGCTCTTGAAGCTAAAAAAAGTTCACATGAGTTGAGTTCAAAATAAATTTCATTCCAGGAAAAGCCAATTATTTCACAGGAATAAAAGAGGTATCTCTGCTCTGCATAGGCATACAAAAAGCATGAGCCAGGAGCGCCAGCACAATTTGTCCTAAGGGCAAAGATGAGGATCAATGGTGATACTTGGCCAGAGTGTGCTGGCCTACTGGGGAACCCACAGTGTGCTCTATGCATGCCTATACTACTTTGGTAGATTTTCCTGTTTGCTATTGCTATTATTATTTTTTCCTCACTTACTAACATCAAAATGTAGCTGTGACAAAATCAAAGAATGCTGTAGAAGTATGGACACAGTATAGTGCTATGGAAAATACAGGATCTGTAGTCAAAAGATCTGGGTTCAAATCCTGGGTCCATCACTGATTATGTATATAACTTTAGGCAAGTAATGTTAGTCCATCCAAAGCCCTTCTCTCCCTCACCTCCTGTAATGATAATGGGATTTGAGGATATTCCATGCCCCTTGAACTTGCTCATGTAGCAAGACGGGGTGGGCCAGGAAGGAGCAGGAGCTAAGTAGGAGCTGGACTGGAGCCAGCCCAGTGACTGGAAGCAGTGGTGGTGGTGGTGGCGTGAACTCCTTTTTTTTTTGAGCCAATCAGATAACTGTTGAGGACTGCCAGGAACGGGAACTGTGTGGGACCGGAACTGCTGGGAGTGCACTATGTGGAGGCTGAGCAGTTACCATGAGTGAGGAGAGGAGGATCTTTGCCTGAGGTAACCTGGTCTGTTTTAAAGGCTTGAGAATGTGGGTGTTTACTGCATTAATTATGTGTGCCAACTCTGTAGCTACTGTGATGGCTTTGACTTTCTTGTTTGGGGGCTCAGTTTTCTGGTATTTGAATAAATGTTCTAGCTATGCCCCTCATGTAGAAAGCCTGTTACATTTTGTGATTAATAACCATATCAGCATATTTATAGTTACTGTAGGCATTGTGAATACTGCATTGTTGACACACCTCTCCAGGTCTTGGCTATCCAGTTTGTCTGGTTGCTGCAGATTAATTTGTGTTATTGTATTAGATATGGGCAATGGAGCAGAGGGTCCTGACTATATTCTCTTTCAGATTTTAATCCTCAAGCTCTCCCTAAAAAACTTGGCAGTGTCCATTACATATTTTCCTTTCTGCTGTTGAATACCTTTGAATACCTGGGGCTTCCGTTTCCTCATCTGCATAATGAGGAGGTTTGACTAGATGGTCTTTAAGGTCCCCTCTATCTCTAATTCTGTGATTCTATGTATGCCAATTTTGAATTTGTAGAGCATTTTCCCTACATGAAACCCAATGTGTTTCTTGTTCGTATTCAACCTTCCCCAGTCAGGTAAAAAGTCCAGCAATTCAGAACAGTGAGTTATAGTTCCCTCATTTTAAAGAAACCCCAGAGAGGTTAAATACACAAATCTCAACAACTCAAGTAGCCCAACTGAATTAAACATATTTTCCCAGATACTATACAGAGAGCTTCTGCCATGCATTTAAAAATAGTTTTATTTACTTTTAAAATAGTGTTACAAATATTACCTAATATTATATATATCAAGGGAAACAGAGTCAGGATGTTTTAAGTAAATTGCATACTGCATAGGAGGGGGAGATTATAATCTCATTATACAGGTTCTGATTCTCAAAACTAGAAATTTCCCATAAACATAAGTACACACAGAGCTCTCTGTCTGTCTGTCTGTCTTTTTCTCTCTTTGTCTGTCTCTTGGCTATCCAGTTTGTCTCTCTTTGTCTCTGTCTCTGTCTTTCCCTCCCTCTACAACCCCCTCTATACACACACAGGTGCACACATACTCTTCCCTTGTTCAGACTTCATCCTGCTAAGACACAATGGTAAAAGTGATGACACATTGGAGTTGCTCCTTTGCCCAGACTCAGAAATCTGACAAGCTGAAGTTTGTTAACATTTAACCTTGCTTAACCTTTGACCTTAGGCTCCATTCTGCTGCTCAGGCTGACTGATAAAAGGCACGGTGCTGCATCTCTAATTTTGGGGGCAGGACCAGTTGTTCACATTCCTCTTTGCACATGCAGAAGAGCTTCTGAGTGTCAGATCCAATCCTGCCTGGCTAAATCAACAAAGATATAATATGATTGCCTTTATTGTTCCCTAAATACATTAGATCCAGAGATATTGGACTGGGAAGCAGTGTACATTTAGGCCATTATTTAGTTCTTAAAAAGTGCAGAAGTCATTCTGTCCCCTGTCCTCTCCACCATGCGGTTCCCCTTATTTTGATGTCTCACTTTGGCGGGCACATGTACAGCTGTAGATCTATCCTATGGATATGGAAACCATGCACAATACCAAGCCAGCCCAATACAATATTAAAGCTGGGTTTTAAATTTATAAGGTACCAGACTTTTTTTTTTTTGGTAGAAAAAGAATCATTTTACAACAATTCCATGGAGCAAATGCAGTGTTTGCCCCACCATTAAACCAGCCACAGAAA
Source organism: Petaurus breviceps papuanus (assembly GCF_028583685.1). Taxonomy (NCBI): domain Eukaryota; kingdom Metazoa; phylum Chordata; class Mammalia; order Diprotodontia; family Petauridae; genus Petaurus; species Petaurus breviceps. The sequence goes on along the minus strand of NW_027185887.1, from coordinate 1,033,159 downwards.
CACTGCCCAGTGAGTCAATGTTTAAACCACAAATCTCCCTGAAATCCTGGGGGAAGCCAAGGGCGGGGAAGAGGGGAGGGGGCTCTTCTAGTTTCAAAATGGCAAGATCATATATCAGAGGTGAATAATAATGTGCAAAAATATGTTCTAGTGAATACTATAAACTGAAAGGAAAAGGGGGGAGGGGTGGGATGGGGCAAGGGGAGCTGGGGCACTCTGGGGAGATGGAGATTTCTTTAAGTGTAAAGGTGACCCTTTATTTTTTTTTTTAAATCATATGCACAAAGCAATGGTTTCAAAAGCAGAGGCTTGCATACTCCTCTATGAATGGGAGTGAACCTGGGGGAAAAATAATGTCCTGAATTTAGGTATGCAAATGAGCCATCACGGCACTCTATGTACTCACAGAGACTGTATATTCCATGCACCAGACAGTTAAAAATTTGAACATAAGGTAGAATTTCCTTTATCATATCCCATAAAAATAGCAATTTGCTCAAGCCCTTGTAGCACAGTATGGAAGGTGGTGTATTTTACTGATAATGTAGAGATGACAGATAGGCCTATACTAGGAGGTTTCAATGGTGTCTGACTGCATGGCATAATAAATTGTGAGGAGCAGAGACAGAGGACAGCACAGGCGCAGCTCCACCTCCAGTAGCCAAATAACTCAGCCCCGGCTCAGTAATTATGCTGTGTGAAAATATGGGATTAATTAGACTGGTACCCTAACACACTGTAGTCTCATTAAAGGCTCAGCAGCATTTTCGGAGATACTGCCACTTGAGCGGGGCTGCCGCTAATGTGAAGAGACAAAGTCTTCTCTTTTCACACTCCTTGCTTATTATCTTACTTAAGGTCACTTAGGCAGACTTCTCAAGGAAGGACAGGTGGAAAGTCCTTTGTCATATTTATTTCTGTTTTTTTTTTACCTGTATTTAAAAAAAAGGCATCCCCCAAATATGACTTGTCAATAAAACCATCTCTTTGTGGCCTGAAAAGGAACTGAGGCAGGAAGAAGGGGGGGGAAATGAGAATGAGAGAGGCTACAAGATGAACTCTCCACCACCACCAGGCCACACTCTGCCAGATAGCCTCACCATACATGAGGCCTTTATTTTAGAACTTGGCTTAAATTTAATCATTTAACTCTGTCATTTGGGGCAGAAGAGAACTCAGTATAAGCTATTGACAACTGAGTTAAGCACCCCTGAAAAGGCTGGTGCCTTCATCCCAGAGCCCAGATATCCCTGTGACAGGATAAGATTCATACTCAACTGTTTTTATTTTATGTTCCTTTCCTAAGACAAAGACCTGTCTTTGGTTACTCCAAGCAACTGGAAAGATTCTCAGTCCCCCAGCCAGTACAAATGTGGTAACACAGAAAATCAGCCCCATGTCCTGGCTCCTACAGAATCAAACTTAGGCCAAAGGCAATGTGACAACACCCACTACCCTTCGGACAATGAAACCCCTTCAACCAAACTGATCTTGGCAGGAGGATGCTGCCATTCAATGTCAATTAAGCAAGGAAATATTTTCTCAAGGAGGCTCCCACCCCCTCCCAGTCCTGAATTCCCGGCTGAAGGCCCGAGGGGCAGAACATCCCCATGCTGGGCAGGTATTGCCTTGGGATTTGAGAGACAGGGCCAATCCTGCTTTCAGCTTGTGGATCAAAGCCACCGAGTAAATCTCTGTCCTGACAGTTTATTCTCTCATCACTTCTCAGAGGCCCAGCAATGCTGTATTTATTTTATTGGGTGTACTCTTTTAAATTCAGCTCTGGGTGTTAATATGGACTCAGAGGAATCCTAAGAGAGCTTAAGAGCTGTCCAACATCCCCTTCTCTCCCTTCACCGTGGCTCCTGGTGCTCTGCGAAGGTATTAATGCTGTAGTTTGGCTGCTGCGGATCAATGGAAGACAGAGCTGTAACTAGGAATATTTTCACCTTGAGCAAAAAAAAAAAAAGTTGAGGTAGGGGTAGGCTCGGCTGGCTCTGCAACAAAGAATAGTCCTTCCTTGGGGAGGTAGTCGTTTAACCTTCAGCTCTGCAAGAATTGAGGGGGAAGGAAGGCAGACCTCTTGAGAGTGGAGAGAGACTATGGTTCTGGGACAGTTGCACCACCCAGAGGTGTGGTCCAGGAGAGAGACTCAATGCAAAGTGTGGGAACTGCAGCTGTTCTTTGTCCTTCATTCTCAAAGAGGACCACGATGTCAGGAAGATAATGACCTGATTTGAAAGTGAATTGGATTTCAGTGAGGCAGGGCTATGCAAAGTCACCAGCCTCACTTTCTCCTCCAGAGCCATCTGGGGCCAGTGGCCAGATATGGATCTGGACAACTGGAGATGGTCTCCCTGGGGACAGAGATAACTATGGGGAGGAAACCCACTTTCCCAGGGAGGAAGCTGCATACTGCCCCCTTGTCAATATTCTGGTGAAAAATCCCATTTGTTCCATTCTGTTCTCCAGCAGATTGCATCCTCTGATGTCTCTTCTCTTTCTCAAATCTTCAACTTGTCCATATCTGCTGGTTTCTTCCCTACTGCTTCCAGACCTATCCAAGTCTCCTGTATCCTAAAAAGCAAACTAAAACAAAACGGAAACCTTCACCAGACTCTACCATCTCATCAAGCTACTGGATCTCCCCTTCTGTGATAGTGAAGAGGTACAGGCTCTGGGAGCCCCCTTGGGCTCTCCTTCAATCTTTGAGGTACAGGCTCTGGGAACCGTCCTTGAACTCTGATTAAATCATCTCATTTGATGAGGCATTTGCATGAGGCCATAAGCCTTACACTGTGGCTGGGCCCAGACCTCTGTTACTAGCCTAGCCCTCCACTATCCATCTACTTCCCACCCTTGAGTCTATCAAAATATCAATCAGCCTTGAAGTGGCCTAGCCCACCATTGTCTGTAGTCTCCAGGTAGCCTCCTGCAACTTCCCACCCTTAATCAGTCACTGACCTCATCTGACTCCTGAAGACGCTCCCCAAACTCCTCCTCTAGACCACCCCTAGATTCCTCCCACAAACTTCTGTATGTAAGACCCCCATCTTGTCTCCATGTGTGAGAGCACCATAGAATGACCTAGCACAGGGTTACTCTGTGTTTAATACAAGTGAACTTTTAATAAACTTTTACTTTTCTTTGGCTGAGAAGACTTGAGTTGAATTCATTTGGCAGGACCCGGGGTGTTGGTATTTTGGGCTCTCCAGAGCAACCCTAACCCTCTTTATGGGTAACCTCTTAATTTTTATGGTTCCCTGACAGGTAGGGTCTTCAGGACTCAGATGAGGTCAATGAGTGATTAAGGGTGGGAAGTTGCTGTAGGCTACCTGGAAACTATAGACAATGGTGGGCTAGGCCAGTTCAAGGGTAGATTGATATATTTTTTTTTGCTTTTTTTTTGAGGGGGGAAGGTAGGGCAATTGGGGTTAAGTGACTTACCCAAAGTCACACAATTAGTTTTGTGTTAAGTGTCTGAGGCCGGATTTGAACTCAGGTCCTCCTGACTCCAGGTCTGGTGCTCTATTCATTGCGCCACCTAGCCACCCCATAAACTAGTGGGGTTTTTGTTTGTTTTTTGGGTGGTTGTTTTTTTTTGTTTGTTTGTTTGTTTTGCTTTTTGGAGGTGGGGGCAGGGCAATTGGGGATAAGTGACTTGCCCAAGGTCACAGAGCTAGTAAGTGTTAAATGTCTGAGGTTAAGTGTCTGAGGCCGGATTTGAACTCAGGTCCTTCTGACTCCAGGGTCAGTGCTCTATTCACTGTGCCACCTAGCCACCCCAGTGGATTGATATTTTGATAGGCTCAAGGGTGGGAAGTAGATGGATAGTGGAGGGCTAGGCTAGTAACAGAGGTCTGGGCCCAGCCACAATGCAAGGCTTATGGCCTCATGCAAATGCCTCATCAAATAGGATGATTTAATCAGAGTTCAAGGGGGGTTTCCCAGAGCCTGCACCTCAAAGATTCAAGGAGAGCTCCAGGGGGCTCCTACAGCCTGTACCTCATCATTAGGACCAGAGGACACCAATGTCCCCACAATAAGGATTAGTTTTCCTTAGGAAACAAGGCTGTCCCCAGGACCTGATTGCCACCTAACTCCCTTGATGCAGCTTTCTTCTCTTAAGGGCATAAAAAGTCCCACCCACATGAAATCTGTTGGATGTCTATGGACCACTAGAGTCACGATAACTGGATCCATGCCCAGTCACATTTCCATATGGAAACAAGGGAGGCTGCATCCAGGGAAAAATGCTAAATGCTACTATCCTTGTTTCGTATCCTTGCTGGGTTAGGATGAACTGAACTGCCCTCTGGTAACTGTTCGTTGACTTAAGAGTGCCTCAATTCACCCCCAAATTGGTGCTGGCATTAGAGTTTCCTCCTAACATCTTCTTTACAAGGCCAGATTCCACGAAAAACTCACCCAGCAATTTCTTCTTCTCTTACTCCTCAGCACTTTAGAATCTGTATTCTGACCTCATCACTCAACTAAAAATGGTCTCTGAAGTAACTGATGATCTCTTAATTGCCAGATCTAATTATTGTTTCTTGATTATGATTATTGTTACATTTAACACTATTGACCACCTTTCCTCCAGGATACTCTCTTCTTTGTGGGTTTTCATGACACTCTTCACTTTTCATGACTCTCTTGTTTCTCCTCACACCTAACTGAATCTTCTCAGCCTCCTTCACTGTCTCTTCATCTATATCAGGCTCCTTTAATTTTGGGTATCCCCAAGGCTTATCTGCTTTCTCTATTCCTATCCTCTTATCTGCTTCCTCTATTTTTCCTCTCTTGGTAAACTCATCAGCTCCCATGGGTTTGGCTGTCATCTCTATGCAGATAACTCCTAGGGCTTCTTATCCAGCCCCAGTCTCTCACCCAAGTTTTAATACCATATCACCAATTGCCTATTGGATATTTCAAATTGGATGTCCTAGAAACATCTCAAACTCAACATTTCTAAAACTGGATTCTCTCTTTCCTCTTAAATGCTTCCTTCTTCCAAACTTTGCTATTTCTGTTGAAGGCAACATTATTCTTCCATTTGCTCAGGTTCATAATCTCAGCATTATCTTCAACTCACAGTGCTTCTCTACCCAAGTATGCAACCATCTGCCAAATCTTGCTGTTTCTCCCTTCATAATATCTCTTCCCCTCTGTACTCTTCTCTCAACTCATACAGCTACAGAACAGGCCCTCATCTCCTCTCACCTAAATATTTGTAAGTCCCTACATTGTTCTTCCTATCTCAAGATTCTGCTCACTCAATCTATTCTACACATTACTGCCACAGTAATTTTCCTCAACCACTAATTTGACCATGAGTTTCTCTACCAACTGAGGTGCTTCCTTATAAAACAGAAACTCCCTTGTTTAGTGTTTAAAGCCCTACACAACTTTCCCCCAGCAGACATTTCCAGCCTCCTTCCCAAACTCTGTGATATAGCTAAACCAGCTTTCTTTCTGTTTCTTACCCAGAAAGAACTCTCTTTCTCCTGTTTCTGTTCCTTTGCACTGGCCATCCCATAGGCCTAGAATCCACTCCTTCCTCACTTCTGCCTCTGAGTCCTTTTTGATGAGGTGCAGGCTGTGGGAACCCCCTTGAGTTCTCCTTGAATTTTTGAAGTACAGGTTCTGGGAACCCCCTTGGATTGGAACCCCAGGGAACCCTGATTGGATGTCCATTTTGATGAGGCATTTGCATGAAGCTATAAGCCTTTCATTGTGGCTCTGCCCAAACCTTTGTTACTAGCTTGGCCCTCCATTGTCCATCTACTTCCCACCCTTGAGCCTATCAAAATATCTATACTCAGATCAACTGTTACCTGACCTCATTAACTCCTCCTGAAGACCCTCCCTAAACTCATTACTGGAGTCTGACCTCATCTGACTCCTGAAGACCCTCCCCAAACTCATTACTGGAGTCTGACCTCATCTGACTCCTCCTGAAGACACTCCCCAAACTCCTCCCCTAGGCCATCCCTAGACTCCTCCCACAACCTTTCTGTATATAAGACCCCATCTTGTCTCCATGTGGTGTGAGAGCACCATAGAATTTTCTAGCATAGACTTACTCTGTGTCCAGTACAAGCGAACTTTTAATAAACTTTGCTTTTCTTTGGCTGAGAGAAGGCTTGAGTTGAATTCATTCAGCAGGACCCAGTGTGTTGGTATTTTGGGGTCTCATGCACCTCTAACCCTAACCTCATCATTTTATGGTAACCTCATCACTTTTCTTCCTCTCAGATACAATTTAAGCACCATCTTCTGCATGAAGCCTTTCCTTCTCATGCCCTCCTTCCCATTACATTACCTTACATTTGACTACTTTGTATACATTTCTCTTTTTTCACCTTATATTTATGTTGTATATATTTACACATGTACTCATTTTTTCTCTTATTAGAATCTAAGCTCCTTGTGCAGAGAAATTGTTTCATTATTTGTACTTGTATCTCCAGGACTTAGTACAGTTACTGACACATAGCAGGTGCTTAATAAATGCTTTTTGATTCCTTTCCTTTTGATACCTTTCAGTACAGAGTTTCTTAACCAGGTGTCCACAAAGAAATTGGGGGAGGGCACTGGGTAGCACTTCCTGTAGAGCATCTACTAAGTTTGGGGGGGGGTGTTTCAATTTACATTGGCAGTGGGAAAACCCCCTCCGTGAAATAACGTATCATCACATTGTAGAAGCAGGGAATGAGAAAGGGGCCTATGCATTTGAGCAAGGAAAGGGTCTAGTACAGGGGTGGGGAACCTTTGGCCTCAAGGCCACATGTGGCCCTCTAGGTCCTCAAGTGCACCCTTTGACAGAATCCAAACTTCACAGACCAAATCCCATTAGAGGCCACAGGTTCCCACCCCAGGTCTAGTACTTCTTCAGTGTAGGTATTTACCACCGCACCCTACTCCACCCCTTCACCCCAGCCAGGACAACTCCTCTATAATTTAAGAGACAGGGTTTGTGAATGTCTGCAGTAAAACCCCACCCCCCACCCCCCACACATCGTCACCTGGTGGCTAGCCCTTTAATCTTCTGGCTAAATCTTTAAATTTTGCCAGGCTGATTCTTTGGGGCAGCAAGGTGACATAGTGAATAGAGCACTGGGCTCGGAATCAAAGAGTCATTCACCTTCATGAGTTCAAATCCAGCCTTAGACACTTACTAGCTGGGGTGGCCCTGGGCAAGTCACCTAACCCTGTCTGCCTCAGTTTCCTCATCTGTAAAATGAGCTGGAGAAGGAAACAGCAAACCACTCCAGTATCTTTACCAAGAAAACCCCAAATGGGATCATGAAGACATGACTAAAACAACTGGACATGAACAAGCTGATGCTTAGGCCATCACTGGTCCACAAACCCAAAGCATTCGTAGCTTAGAAGGCCATACCAGAGCTTCTGCTCATCCATCTCACCCAGAAGAGATGGCAAACAGAAAGGCACAAGAGACTGGGGATGGAGGGATCTCATTCAGTTGGAATGATGGACGAGGCAGCTGTGTGGCATAGTAAATAGAGCACTGGGCCTGGAGTCAGGAGGACCTGAGTTCGCCTCCCCTCTCAGGTACTTATTAGCTGTGTGACCCTTCATAAGTCACTTAGCCCCTTTCAGCCTCAGCTTCCTTATAATTAATAGTTAATGTTATATTAGTTGTTATATATTATTATATACTAATAATAATATATATTATTAAAATGTTAATAGTAACACTAACAGTACCTGACTCCTAGGGTTGTTGAGAGAATCAAGTAACAGAATACATATAAAGTGCTTTGCAAACATACATAAATGCTAGCCATCATGATGACGGTCGTCGTGTTACCCATGACAATTAGGAAAGGTGTCCTGAGCTGGCCCCTGAAGGAAGGCAAAGCGTACAACAAGTGGAGAAGTGAAGAAAAGCCATTCCAGGAACAGAACATAGTGAGGTGAGAATCTAAAGAGAAGAAAATTACCAAGTAAACTATGGAGACAAAGTCTTCAAGGGGACTTTTCTATTTTGATAAAAACAAAAGTCTAATAAATATCCTAGACAGGAAGAGGCAGTTCTTATTCAGCAGCCCAAAGTCAGTTTTGTGACTTGGAAAAAATGGGAAGCCAAAAGAATCATCAGAAATAAGAGAGAGGGGCAGCTAGGTGGCACTGACTTTGGAGTCAGGAGGACCGGAGTTCAAATCCAGCTTCAGATACTTAACATTTACTAGCTGTGTGACCCTGGGCAAGTTACCCCCAACTGCCTCACCAAAAAAAAAAAAAAAGAAGGGGGTGGCCAGGTAGCACAGTGAATAAGAGCACCAGCCTCAGAGTCGGGATGACCTGGGATCGAATCCGGGCTCAGACACTTAGCACCCACCCAGAAATAATTGGCCATGTAACCTTGAGCAAGTTACTTAACCCCAATTGCTTTAAAAAAAAAGAGTATAGAGAGACCCAGAGACAGAGACAAGAGAAATACACAGACAGAGACAAATAAGCAAGATGAAGGCCCATAGAAACAGTTTGAAAGAGGTTCTAACATAAGGATAATTAGCAAAATTAAAGGGATTTTGAAGGAGGAGAACTGAGGCTTAGTTGAGCCAGACAATAATTGGAATGGTTTCATGCTCATGCATCTGAATCATCCACAGTGGAAATGCATGGAGAGAGATAGAGATACTAAGTTTACTTGCTTCTTTCTGGAGGAACAGATAAAGGTCTCCTGCTAATTGATTCCTGCTGGGAGGCTCTTGGAGAGACTCTGGGGAAAGGTAACTCTTTTTAGTGAAAATGCCCCTTTGGAGATGTTTGATTTCTATTCTCAGTTTGATTCATTTTTAAACCAACTCAGTGATTTCCGCACTAAGGATGTCAGGGTTGGCATCAAGAGACACTTTTCCCCAGGATTTTGTTTCCTGTTTTGTTTGAGAATTAAGCTACTCTTTGGAAGACTCTGTGCTAAAAGTTTAAGGAAGAGAAAAAAAAACTCATTAACCCCTCAGTGACACTGATGAACATGTGTGGTAACAGGCTAATCATGACAAATTCGTTTAGCTTATACTACATTCATCCACTCCTCATTATAACAATTGAATTATCATAACTTGTTAAATATCAGTATAATAAGTAATAAGTAGCATTTATATAGTGTTTAAAAGTTTGCAAAACACTTTATATATGTCTACCTCTTTTGAGCTTCACAATCTCCCTGTGACAGATGAACGGTCAGTCAGTCCATTGATTGCCTACCACGTGCCTGGGAATGAGCTAATGAGAATTGCTTTGCAATAGGAGGTGGCATTTGAGCTGAGTTTTGAAGGATGTTATGAAGTGGAAACTAAGACAGCGTATTCTAGGCCTGGGGATTGCCTGTACAAAGGCACAGAAATGGAAGATGGAATTTCACATATGAGATGCAGCAAGAAAGGCAGTTTGGTTGGACCATACAATGCATAATTGAGAGTGGCATAGACTTACCTCAGCCTGTAGCTTGAAGCCAAATTGGGAAGGACTTTAAATGACAAACATAGGAGTTTAGGTGTTATCCTAGGCAGGGGTGGGGAACCTGTAGCCTCAATGCCACATGTGGCTCTCTAGGTCCTCAAGTGTAGCCCTTTGACTGAATCAGGACCTAGACTGAATCTTGAGGACCTAGATACATGTGGCCTCGTGATCACAGGTTCCCTACTCCTATCCTAGATGGAGGTACTAGATTAGAGTTTCCTGAGTGGCAAAGGGATATGGTCAGAATTGTGCCTTAGGAATATCAATTTGGCAACTCTGTGGAAGGTAGATTGTAGAGGAAAGAGACGAGAGAGAGGGAGAACAATTAGGAGGTTACTGAAATAGTCTGGGGAAAAGGTTGTGAGGGTCTACAGTAGTGTGGTGACTATATGAGTGAAGCAGAAGGGTCAGATATGAGAGATTCTGTGGAGGGAGAATCTCTAAGACCTGGGCAAACTGAGTGCATATTAGGGGCAAGTGAAAATGACGGGCAAGGTCCTAAAACTGGGTGACTGGAGGGATGGTGGTGCCCATCTTCTCAGTTAGGAAGAACAAAGGATTTAGGGGGCAATTTTCATCAGAAGTATGTTGAGTTTGAGATGCCTATGGGATATCCAGTTGGAGATACTAGTCATGTATTCTTAGCATCCAGGAGATGATAGCTGAACTCATGGGAGCTTTTGAGATCACTAAGAGAAAGTATATAGAGGGAAGAGAAGAGGATTAACCACAGAGTCCTAGTATATGTTCATAAGGGGTGGGAGTGGGCTACAAGAATGAAAGAGAGTGCGTGGTATTGTCATGAAGAATCAGGGAGGAGAGTTTCTTAAGAGGAAGGAATGGTCAACAGTGTCTCATACCTTGGGAGAGGCCAAGAAGGACAAAGATTGAGAAAAGATATAATGGAGCCCAAAGTTGAGTTAGCTTTCTTGAAGGCCCTTGACATACTCATAATTCATGCTGAACTTCAGTTCACAAAAACCCTCAGATGACTTTTCCATATACCTCTGTCCTCCCCCTACAGATATTATGTAACTGACTTTTTTGAACCTACCATAGCAAGAATGAGAGGTAACAGATGAACAGCTTGAGTGTCCCACTGATGTTCATGCATTATTAAAAGATCTAGAGGATGACCTATAGCACATTGCATGGATCCTCTACAGAAGATTTATGGAAAGACAGAAGAGAATCAAAGGCTGGGAAGGCACAAATGAGTTGGAATCTTCATTGCCACCTTTGTGACCCTAGGTAAGCCAGTTCTTTTCTCTATTTTTTTCTTTATTCTGTAAATTCTGTAATTCTGCAAAATGAGGACTAGGTAGTATCTTAATATGCCTTCCAGTTCTCAATCTGTGATCTTTGCAAATAATGATGATGAAGGGAATACTCACACTTGTAAGATCTATAGAAGTAGGATTTTTCATTTATTCCTATTAAACTTCATCTTAATAAATAATTTTTTTGCTTTTTTTTTTTTGGAGGGCAATTAGGGTTAAATGACTTGCCCAAAGTCACACAGCTAGTAAGTGTGTCAAGTGTCTGAGGCTGGATTTGAACTCAGGTTCTCCTGACTCCAAGGCCAGTGCTCTATTCACTGTACCACCTAGCCACCCCATCTTAATAAATATTATCCTAAAGGCATGACACCTGCCTGTGGGGCCATCTATTTCATGCACAGGAGGCTTAGCTGCTTCTGCTCCAATGGGAAAATGTCTGGTAATTGGAATGTCCCTTTTTGTTCATAGCTATATCAAGTACTGTTACCTTGCACATACTAAGAACTTAATAAATGTTTGCTGAATAATCTTTTTTTGACTACTCTAACAACAACAACAAAGGTTCAGTTCCTTCAGATCTACAATGGAAGGGAATAAACTGGGGGTTAGAGATCCTTTATAATAATACTACCACCAATAATGATAATAAATAATAGCTGCCATTTCTAGAATATTCCATGCCTTCAAGGTGCCTTACATACATCATCTCCTTTAGTCCTCAGACTATGTGTACTTGAGAAACACTGAGTCATGTAGAACAGCTTAACCCATTTTTTTTTGTTCTGGTCCATATAAAAATTAATTGTGAGAGGTTTGCTTCTGTGAGGGGGACCTGTACTAAAAGATCACTATATCTAAACCTAATACATTTCTTTGGTATGATCAATTTAACAGTCGATTCAGTATGAGAATTGGTGAAGAAGCTGGATAAAGTGGATAAAAGGTTGGATCTGAAGTCGGGAAATCTGGTTTGAAGTCCTGTCTCTAGTCTTTACTGACTGTATGACCATGGATAAGTCACTTAACTGCTCAGTGCCCGAGACAACCCTTTAAGACTAACCTTTAACCCTTTAAGAGTTGGCAATCTGCATGAATAGAAGAAGTTTCCACACTGGGAGTTCCCTATATTAAAGAAAGTATAGAACTGAATCAATAAACAAACAAGTCATCAGTGGCTGTTAAACTATTTTGTGGAGCTCCAATCCTTAGCAAAAGTCTCTAAAAAGTTTCTTGAAGAAAATTTGGTGTTGGCAGATATATTTATGTTCATCTAACTACCTCAAGGCTCCATATTGACTCTCTCAGGGACTATAATACTGGGTTACAAACACAATACATGTAGACTTCCACAAAAAGTTCTGAGGCCATTGCTATCAGTGTAAAAGTTAAAAGCCAGTTTGCTTCTTGCAGCTGGTTGACCGCCATTTTGAGGTACAATGAAGAACATTCCTTCCCTATGATTTTTCTTTCTTGACAACTGCTCATTTATTTCTTTCTTGCTAAGAAAGGATTCCTTTTTTTCCCTTCTGCCTCCCTAGTACCTAAAACTGAGATGTACAAATAGACTCAAGATGGCATTCTATATCAGTGAAACCATTTCAGACGTGAAGTATCTACTGGCTGCTTCTAGCCATGTCTGACTGTTTAAATATATATTATAAAAGTTATTTAGTATGTAATAGTATGTAATTTAGTCTCGTGCCCAGATAACAAAACATAGCCAAGAATGGCTATTACACTGCTAATTGGTAGGAATTATCATCAGTCCATTTGAAGCAACTGGCTCAATTACTTTCCGATAGCCCAAAAGGAAAAAAAAAATTCAGTGGGTACACGAGAAGCCGAGAGAAATGCTATTCTCTCATTCCTGGGCATCGAGACCAAAAAACATTCTTTGTTTGGACATCTCACCACATGGCCAGTCATTTGGCAATTTCCCGACACTGTCAGGCTTTCTCTGGGTGCATACTGAGGGGTGGAGGAGCAGCCAATGATGGCACTGGGCCAGCCCAGCCAGCAATGCATGTCAGGTCAAATGGGAATCAATTCAACTTGCCTGGAAGGTTTTCTGGGTAGAGAAACATGCCATAATTTCTACCCAGAACAGCTCCCTTGTTACCTAAGTATAAAGCTTGTGATTTAATTTTTTAACTTACACACAAATGTCACTATGATGGGAATCTGGTAACATGGACTGTTTCTCTTTCTTGAACCCTTCTGGGAAATGACTAAAGCTTTTTCACTGAGGTTTAGTAACATCATAATCTAACTGCTTCTGGATCTACAAAGACTCAGCTAGTTATGACTCTCTACCTGGCGAGTGGCACTGTCTGAACACAGCCAGTACCTCATACAATGCTATTTATTCCCATAGATGGGTTGATTTTGTTTTCAATTTACCAAGCTGTATGACACATTTCCGGAGGTGTTTTGGTTTACAGCCTGTTCTACACAGTAAGATATTCAACCTAATTCACTCCTTTTTGTTGCTGTTGTTGGCTTGTTGGCATGCAGGAGGGCACAAATATGTTTCTCCTATCTCCTCCAGTTAACTGATGTTGCAGACAATTACCAGAGGGTTTTGTAAAATGGGGTCCAAGTTAATCTAGGGCAATATCTTTATAGTTCTAAAGTCTTATTGCAAACAAAATGCTCCTGTATCAGTGCAACAGGGGACAACAGTAAGCACATTAAGATGGAAGGGAACTTACATAAGATGGAAGGAAACATTCAATAAGCTTCAGTTCGAAACATTCCTCCTTCCTCTTCTGTCATATTGATTTGCGAATCAGTTATAACATTATCCTACATGCTGGTGCTATCTTTAGCCAGACAGGCAAATTCTCAGATTCCCATGTACCCTAAGCAGTACGGTCACAAGACCAGCAAGCACCAGACACTTTCCAAGCATTGGAAGAAAGGTATTCCTTTTCTTTATTCACACACTTAGAACAGAGTAGAGATACATTGTTCATAGTGTTTCTCTCCTGGTCATGCTAGTTAGTGTCATTAAAAAACCAATAGCCTGTTTTTCCTTCTCAGTACTCATGTTTTCATTTTTTTTTCTATTATTTGACAGACACGTTTTCACTCAGGGTACATGTAGAGAAGTATCTGGAGACTTCATTATGCCTTCAGAAATACTACCTCCTGTTATCTCACCCACATCAAGCATCAAAAAAGTTCCTAATGTCATGTCTTGAAACAATTCTGTATCACCATCCAAACCAAGGACATGGGAGAGCATCCAAAGAATCAGTGATAGGTTTCTAGGAAATGTGATGGGTATTCCTTTCTCAATAAAGCATCTCTGTGTCAGTGGCTACGAATGTTTGCTCCCTAAAAAATGCAAAGATTGGTTTAGAGGCTTATTAGAGACACATTTCCATGCCAGCACTTAAAATGGTTTAATTTTCACTTTAGCAAGCTTATTCAAGAGCCTTTCTTAGAAAATCACCCTCGTAGAAATGGGAAGAGAAAAATATACACTTTCTATGTGCCAAATTTGCAGTGGAAGAACTATGAATCATAAACTCATATAATCAATCAATCAATAAACGTTTATTAAGCATTTACTCTGTCTACACTGTTCCAGTCACTGGGGACACAAGGACTGAAATAAAACAACATCTATCCTCATGGAATTTATGCCCTATCAAGGGAAACAACATGTTTGCACATATAAGCATAACTAGGGATTTGCTGAACATGCCAAGATCGTGTAGATGGAGGTTCCCATGTGGGAGATGGAAAGGACTTGCTCCTGGGAGAAGAGATTGTTCACCCACCACTTGGGTATGAGCAGCTTTTTTCATTGGTGTAATGTTAATGGGAAGATAAGATCTTCCCTGCCCATTAATAGACCTCACATGGAGCCCATTGCTGGAGGGAGTTTGCTTAGGGGAGGCTTGCTTGCAGGAAGGCTTTCACACCTTTTGCTAATTTCTAATTAGGCACTGAATCATGAGGGTTGCTTGCCATACCTTTTGGTTCTGAAGTGCATATATACTCTGAGTTGGTATTTTGTTTTGGGGCTCACTTAAGAGAGGGATCTTGTGATTCCCTGGATGAGACTCTGAGTAGCCATATGTGTGGGACCCCCGACTGCTTAGATGTAAAGGCTCTCTCAACCCAGTAGTGTATGTAATGGGTGTAGCAATATTGCTTTGATTCAGCCAGCCAGAGCCCTGTCTGTTGGTATTTATGTTAATTTCTCTGTATTTTCTTCGTGTGCATTTTCTCTGACATTCAGGGTGCTACCTTTTCCCCTGAACTAGTGACTGTAATTAGATTATTGACCCCTTAAAAGTTGCTTTCCTTTTAGAACAGCAGATTCAAGAACCTGTGCTAGCAGGCCATCCTGGGTATGCCAGGATGCTTGCTGTTACAATTGGATCTACTGGGGCTTTAAAACTACCAGGCTGAGCCAGTCCCACTCTTTTTCCAGTGTTGTCCAAGAGGTTGAACTTCCTCTTCATCTGAAGCTTATGCACCATGCATAACCTGGGTATGGGGGAAGGGCTACTACCCCCTTTCCCCCCAGACCTGGGAGCTTAAACCATGGAGACCTTGGAGGCAGGATTGGAGGCCAGATGTTGCTACCAGCTCAAAAGGGAAGACTCAAGGAGCCTGGGTGCCAGGATGCGAGCTCAGGAGAGCTTTGGACTTGGATCTTGGTGGAACTATGCTATATAGGAACTGAGTTAAGCTGTGAACCTAAACCTTCTTCCTTCTCCAGAGACTGAGGTAGTTTAAAAGGTGTGGGGGTGTAGCAGCAAGCACCCCAGTGTCCCCAGGGTGCCTTCTCACACAGG
>NW_027185887.1:1015156-1017560 GCF_028583685.1 Petaurus breviceps papuanus | reverse complement strand
TTAGCCTAGGGGCAGGGAAGATCTTTAAAATTTACATTCGCATTACAGGGAGAGAATGCTTTCCAGGTTTTGGAAAGGGGTGTTTATATGTCTTTTCTTGCTATATCTTTGGAGTAAATATTCCTTTGTAATAGCTATTCTAATTGTACATAGTTAAATGGAACTAAGCTGCCAGGGACCTCTAATAATGGGGGGACACCATCAGTGTGGGGCTTAAGCTTATAACAGACTGAAAACTTTCGCACTCCTTTAAGGGTACCTGAGAATCTGGGGGTGAAAGGTATAATGTAACACAATTACCTTCAGGCAGTTTACTTATGTAAATACAAAATATATATAAGGCAAATCCAAAGCAAATCGGGAAAGGCCTCCTGTGGTTAGTGGCAATTGAGTTGAGCTTTGTCAGGAACCAGAGAATCTAGGAGGGGAGAGTGCACTCTGGCAGGGGCACAGTCTGTACAAAAGGCATGGAGACAGGAGGTAATCATGTTGCATATGAAAAACTGGAGGTAAATCAGTCTGGCTGGATTGTAAAGTACCTGAATAAGAACAATGAGTAACAAGCCCAGAAATGTCTGTTAGAGTCAGATTGGGAAGGGCTTTAATACTCGGTGTCTGTTTTTATTTCATTTCTTAAAACTTTTTTACCCCATTAGATTTTGAGCTCCTTGAGAGCAAGGATTGTCTTTTGCCTCTCTTTTCCTAGTGTTAGCCTAATACCTGGCACATAGTAGGCACTTAATAAATGCTTGTTGACTCCCTGGGTTGACCTCAGCAATCACAGGGAGCCACTGGAGTTTTCAGAGCCGTAGAACCACATGTTCAGAGTCATGCTTTGATAGTACCAATTAGAGCTCTGTAGGATTCTTTAGCTGTAAGGGAGAGGTTATCCATTTTAACCTTTTACCTCCTGCAGAAATTCATTTGACAACATCAACAAGATGCCATCTATCCTATCTATTTAAAGAACTCCAAGAAGACCAAGTGTGGAGAGGCAGGAGTGTTTGAAACTCAGGACCTTTGGCAAATCATTTCATGTCTCTGGACCTCAGTTTCCTCTTCTGTAAAGTGAAGGAACTGGACTAGATGACTGCTCAGGTCCAGTCCAAAAATCTGTGGTCTTATGTATCAACAATGAAGTATTCACAATGCCTACAGTAATTATAAATATGTTGATATGGTTATTAATCACAAAATGTAACAAGCTCTTTACTTGGGGGACATAGCTAGAACATTTATTCAAATACCAGAAAACTGAGTCCCAAAACCAGAAAGTCAGAGCCATCACAGCAGCCACAGAGTTGGCACACATAGTTAATGCAGTAAACACCCACATTCTCAAGCCTTCAAAACCAAACAGGCTACCTCAGGCAAAGATCCTCCTTTCCTCACTCATGGTAACTGCTTAGCCTCCACATAGCTCACTTCCAGCAGCTCTGGCACCCTGCAGTTTCTGTCCCCAGCAGTCTTCAGCAGCAGTCCTTAGCAGAAATTCTGGCTGGCTCAAAAAAAAAAAAAGGAGTTCATGCTGCCGCTGCTGCTGCCACTGCCAATCACAGGGCTGGTTTCAGCCTGGCTCCTACTCAGCTCTACCTCCTTCCTGCCTCACCCCTTCCTACTATGTCAGCAAGTTCAAGGGGAATGGAAGATCTTCAAATCCCATTGCCATTACATCTTATGAACTTGCTACTTCCTATCTTCCTTCTATGGAGTAAAAAATTTGCCTCCCTGTCATTTCTACCCATTGATACTAATTTTTGTAGATATGTAGAGTTTTTTGGTAGATATAGAGAAGAATCCATCTTTCATAAGAGCAACTTTTGAAACACTTGACAACACGTTTTGTTGTTGTTTGTCCTTCTTTTTTGAAGAAGACCAGTGATGTCATGGGCAACATCTTGACTTATGCATGAATTAAAGTGAGACTAAGTTGTGCAAAGTCATCAGCCTCACTCTCTCTTCTTGAGTCATCGAAGTCCAGTGGCAGGACAAAAGTCAAGATGATTGGTGATGGCCCTGAATACAGTGGATGACCCTGGTGTCTCTGATGCCTGACCAAGCTTTAAGCACTCCATAGTGCCTGCTTCAGCTGCCTTCATGGCTATTGGAACAAATTGTTCTCATCTTCTCATTCTACTAGGGAAAGTGTTCACGTACTTGGGATAGACATCCCTCTAATCCAGCAACAGGTTTGACACCTGTTGGTTACCCTCAACCTGGTTTAGCCTATTTGCTGAGGTTTACTGGGGTGTGGCCGCTGTGTATACTATAGTTTCTTGGACCCACAGGTGAGAGCTGGGTGAAGGTGGACACCAAAGGTCCCTCTCTCCCCCTCCATCTCTCTCTCTCTCTCTCTCTCTCTCTCTCTCTCTCTCTCTCTCTCTCTCTCTCTCTCTCTCTCTCT
>NW_027185887.1:927537-1015146 GCF_028583685.1 Petaurus breviceps papuanus | reverse complement strand
TCTCTCTCTCTCTCTCTCTCTCTCTCTCTCTCTCTCTCTCTCTCTCTTTCTCTCTCCCTCCATTTCCTCATCTATAGAATGAGCTAAACAAGGAAATGGCAAACCACTCCTGTATTTTTGCCAAGAAAATCCCAAAAGAGAGACATGAAAGAGTTGGACATGAATGAAATGACTGAACAACTTTTCTATAAGACCTACAGCACATCAAAAAAGCAAGACAGAGTCCACTTGTGCTCTTTTGATGACTAGATAGAAGCCCAACTAAGAACTCTAGGGGAAACTAGAAGCTGGAAGCAGAGAGAAGCTTCACAATTTTATGACAAGTGAAATAATTATCTTAGAGTGAACAGCAGTGACCATGAGACCAATGGAGCAACATGCGCAGCAGCCTTATTAGAAAGGAGTGGGGGGATACCCATGAGATATAGGGGCTCAGTGGAAATGGTGCGCCACATAAGACTAGTGGGGAGCAAAATGATTATATCACTAGAAGACACTGGCAGCCCTGGGGCACTGGAGGTCTGAGTTACATTTAGATGTCTTTGAACTGGTTATTTGTGTTCTGGGTATATTATATGTGTGTGCATGCACATATTTGGGGGAGTTTTGAAAAATGTTTACTGCTATTTTCCTTACAATACTGTTACATTAAATGCCTTTGCTTGTTTCCTATGGCTAAATAGTACAGGAAAATACATTGGCTGTGCTCATGAACAATGGTCTTGAGTAGATGTAGACCCACATATTGCCCTGAATCTGGAGTAGCCTTTTCAGGGTTCTGTGAGTTGGAAGGTAGTGCATTGCGATAAATTCTACAGTGTGGCATCATAGCCAGAAAAGCTAATGCGATGTCAAATTGCCAATAATAAAACAATAGCACCCAGAATGAAGTGTGCATTCTATCGTCCTTTGTTCTGGTTACTTGTGGACTATCGTGTTCAGTTTTGACCATTACATTTTAGAGGAAACTTCAGTGGATTGTAAAAAATACAGAAGATGATGACCAATGTGGAAGAATTTGAAACCATGAGGAACAGTTAAGGAAACTGAGATTGTTTAGCCTATACAAGACTTGGTAGCTGTCTTCAAATATTTGTAAGATTACCTATGGAAGAAGGATTAGATTTATTCTGTGGGACTCTAGCTGTTAGAATTAGAACCAACAGGTAGAAGCTATAAGGAGGCAGATTTTGGACTAAATGTAAGGAAGACCTTTCTAACAAATAATATGTTGGTTTGTAATGTAATAAGCTGCCCATCACAGAAGGTCTTGAAGCAGACCTCTATAACCTCTTGTTGGTAAAAATATTAACCCTTGCAATTTAGAGTTTCTTAATCAGTGATTAATTTTTTCAACAAATAACTAAGCACCTACTGTATAGTACTGTAGCCTTAGGTGATGGGGAAGATCCAACGCTTAGATAGGATATGGTTCCTGCCTTCATGGAGCTTACAATCTAGCAGGGAAATATGATGAATAGATAGATAACTAAAAACAAATATCATATGATAAAAACAGGAGAGAGGAGCAAACAAAGCACCAAGTGAGGCCAGAGGCAAAATGTTGTTACTGACAAGGAAGAAGAAAGTCTTTAAGGAGATGGCCTTTAATATGGACTTTAAAAGGATGGCCAAGGATTTAATAACTGAAGGAGGGGAGGAAGGGGATTACAAGTACAGGGAATGATCTAAATAAATGCATGGAGATATGACAGTTGGAAAGGTAGTTTCTTCAGTTTGAAGAGTACTCTGCAAGTTCCTTTGGATACAGGCAGTGGGACTCAGGAGAGGATACCTCTGAGATGTAAACTGAATGACAAGAAGGAGGCCAGAGCAGAGAAACATCAATTAAATGGTTTTGATTCATAGTCCTGGTAAATACTTAGCAAAGAGTTAAGTGGGGGAAACAAAGAAACAAAAACAAAGCAGAAAGCCAATGAAAAGGATTACATGCCCAGATGTCCCTGCTAAGGAAATCATCCTAGATTGAGGCATCTGGATTTCACAGCTACTGAAACACCAGCAGTCGCCACCATATGCTGAGCAGAAAACATGAGCCTGTTTCACAACTCCAGTGACAAGAGAATGCAGCAGCAGATTGGACTAGCTCAGCAGGCTTCTGGGAAAATCCCGAGTATTTTCTCAGCACTGAGACCTTCTATCTACTCTGGCTTCTACCTGGCCCCTAGGAGCTGGGAAGTCTCCTCATCATTCCCTTGAGATGGTGGTGCTTCAAGAGGTATGGAGAAAGGGAGGAATGGCTGACCTACATCAGTGGCAAATGTTTCCAAAGTACATTCTAGTGGCAGTTTGTCTCCAAGACCTTAACACCAGGCCTCCTGTACTTCTGTCCTCTGCCAGGAAGGTAGGGCAAGCAAATGCATTTTCCAAATTATTCCACTGTTCTTGAGAAAGAGGGAGGGAGGGAGGAAGAAAGGGAGGGAGGGAAAAGGGAAAGCAGAGATGTTTCACCTAGAAGTAGGGAATTCCTGAGAAGATGTTTGGGTGTCGGAAAGCACCAGGACAGGAAACTGGTCTTCTGGAAAGAGCAGACCATCAGTATCGGAGATCACAGGATGGCAAATAACACATTTTTTTCTTTCCTTACAATATTCCTGTCACAAGACATGTCAGCTTCATTCAGACTACTGTGTTCCAGACATTTAAAATCACTCTTCCTTGATTCTTTTGTGTGGTCAAAGAGGTTTTGCTCTTTTCCTCCTCCCCACTTCCTTGCTGAATGGGAATTAAGTATAATGAGTTGGGCCAGTTACCTTTTTAAAAAAGTTTATTGTGCCTTCAGCTTTGAGAGGCTAAGAAATCTACTTAAAGTAATTCATGGTTGTACAAATTAATGTAAGCAGAAAGAAAATAACCAATGGGAAATATTTTAACAATATTTGTAAACAACTAGAAAGAAGTTGGGGGAAAAAATCCAGGCCACATTATAAGTCTCATACAGGAAGTAAAATGAGGGGGAAGAAAATGTGACCTGGTCTAATAATGGGAAAAAGGCCTGTGGTTGACTATCCTTTGGTAAGAGTGACTGTCTTGAGATCCACACCCTTTAGAACAATAAAACAAAGTATATAGTGGGATCCAAAGGAATCCTCTCTAGGTGTCAACCAATGTTCCCTCTTCCATGGGTCATGCCTTGATAGGGCTGGGGCAGCTTACATTCTTAAGGTTCAGTGTTTATGTTGATAAGTATGTCTGTTTCTCCTTCCCTTCTTCCTCTCCTCTACCTCCTTTACTCCTTCCTGCAGAAATATGCTTTGGTTTCTATCTGACAACAAAACTGGGACAAGTAGCTGGCATTATCACTGAAAGTCACATTTGCCAAGGGATCACACTTAGATGGGAACAGATGTATCTGATCTGAGCCCAGGAAACATCCTGGTATTGGTCCCTAGTACCCCAAGGCCCAAATTTGGTTACTGAACCCATGATATTGACAGACCAATGGGCCATATGCTCTGATGCAGTTTGCTGCACTCTAGTGGACCATTCTTTCCTCATGTTTCTTGTCAGGGTCTCCCCTAGGCTCCCATCTGTGACAAAACTTCTCTTCTGCCTATGAGAAATATAGACATTCATTCATTTATTCTCTTAATTTCTTGAGCCATTGTCAGTGTATAGGAGAACGAGCTCAACCCACCTTTCAGAATTGTGATTATACTTTGTTATATATTCCAACGTTATATTCATCATATCAGATAGCTTTCTGATACAAAATCCGGACAGCGGTCTATTTATCTTCATCACCCCTCCTAGACAGTCCAACCAAGCATTGTCCATATGGCTGCTGGAACAGCATTTTCTTCTTCTACTTTCCCGGGTGTGTCCTCAAATTTCTCATTACCTGTCTGCCCCTGCTCTGAGTCATAGCATTTTAGAGCTATAAAGGACCTCAGAGGTCATCTGATCTAATATCTTCACTTTACAGATGAGGAAACTGGGACACATAGAGATTTACAGAGGATAAGGTGATCCTTATTTGTGTCCTTTATTTCATCTCCGCTCTTTCTAACTCCTTCATGAGCTTAACTCCATCAGTTATTCCCTCTTTCTTGTCTTCAGTCTCCTTCTTCTATTGATTTTTTCCCCACACCTTCTACCTTTCACTGAAAGCATACAAAGGTCTCCCCAAGCCTCCAAAAACCTCCCCTTGAAAGGCAGCATGGTATAGTGTAACTATGCCATAACTTGGGGTCTAATATTACCTTTAGTACTTACCAGCAGTATAACCTGCAGTGAGTCACTTAAATTCCATGAGTCTCAGTTTCCATATCTGTAAAGGGGATTTAATAATACATTTATACCTACCTCAAAGACTGCTGTGTGGGTCAAGTATATACATTATACTTTTTTATTATTGACCTTTAAGCTGTCATCCTGTATCTATACTTCCTTTCACATGCAAATTTCTGGAAAGGGTATTGCTGGAAAGCTTCCCTCCACTTGTCTTCTGTGCATTTACAGCATCACAAAGAATCTAAGAACAGGAAGGGACTTACAAAGGGACCATGAATCTCCTCTACAACCTACCTGATGGGCAGTCATGCAACTTTTGCTTGGATCTCTGGTGAGGGGGAACCCATTACCTATTGATGAAGCTCATTTCAATTTTATATAGTACTAATTGTTAAGAAGTTTTTCTTTATATCAAACCTACATCTTTCTAAGAACTGACCATGAGAGTACAGTGAAGCTATTACTTTTGTCACTATGCTTCTCTAAAGTCAGCCTAGGATGGTTTGTTGTATAAAAAGTTTGAGAGATATAGTTTCTGGGTAATTTTATTAACCATGCTATTAGATAATTAATAAAAGGGGTCAGTGGCACTCTTGAATACCAAAGATCCCTCATAGAACCCATTCAATGCTTATATGTCCTTGGAAGAGTGGGTATTCCTAAGGGTGACAATCAACTCTGATTGGTTAACAATTAATGAGAATGAATATTTTAATGAGAGAAGGGCTTATTGTAATGAGGGTTTGGGGGATATGACTGATCACTCAGTCTTGGCCAAAGAAACTTATCTCTATCCAGACTACCCCTGCCTTGGGCAATCTAGACAGAAGGGGGTCCACCTCTACTCAGACTTAACTGAGTGGAACATGATGGGCCAGAATTCACCAAAATTCTTTGTAAGGTTCTCTACTTTGGTGGGGTCTCCTACCCAGGATCTAAAGGTATGTACCCTGGGGGATTTGCGCAAATTATCACCCATCAACAATGTCCTTCTGGCCTAGTAGAGAATGAGGATCTAGGAAAGAAAAAAACCAACCAACCTAGATCTCCCCAATAATCGGTTATTTAATAATCATTTCTCTTGATGGCATTAGCCTTTTTGGCAATCATATCCCATTTTTTTTTTTTTACTCATATCAGGCTTTCACTCCATTAAAACTCTCAGTTCTTTTTCATGAGAACTGTTGTCTAACTATTGTACTGTAACTGTATTTTATGTTAAAGATGATTTTTTTGAACCCACATAGGATTTTAAACTTATTTGGATTTGGTCCATTGTTCTAATCTTTCAACATCATTTTGGACCATGACTTTTTCACCCAGTCTTAGGCATCCCTTCCAGGTTCATGCCAACATGCAAATTTAAAAGTATACCTTAATTACTTCATTCAGGTTATTGGCAAAAATGTTGAAATATTTATTCCTTAATTCTTTTCCAATCTGGCTTTTGACCCCACTCTATAGAAAATGCTCTCTCAGAAGTCATCAATGGAATCTTAAGAACTAAACCCACTGGTCTTTAGGCAGCATTCAACATTGTTGACCACTAGCTCCTTCTGGATACTCTCTCTTTTTTTTTTATTGGCAATTGAGGTTAAGTGACTTGCCCAGAATCACACAGCTAGTGTCTAAGGCTCAATTTTAACTCAGGTCCTCCTGACTCCATGGCCCATGCTCTATCCAGTCACCTAGCTTCCCCTTGCCTTGGTTTTCATGACACTGATCTCTCCTTATTTTCCACCTGCCTCACAGTTGCCCTTTGGGGCATCCTTTGGTTCATTGCTCTTCTAAGTGTGAGTGTTCCCCAATGCTTTTTGTCCCCCAAAGAACAAAACTCTGTTCTCTTCTTTCCCTGTACACTCTCCCTTGGTGATTTCATCAGCTCATGGTTATTGCCTCTATATAGATGACTACAAGAATGGGGAAAATAGGATAGGGTCGGGGAATATTCAAACCCGTGAGAAGCTAATATTGCTGCATGTAAAAAGATTTCTTGAATGTCTGTTAAATAGAATAAAAAAGAAGTTTCTCAAGATCTTCTGGCCAGTTTGTGGCAGAGCTAGGAGTATGACCCTGGGCTTCAGGTTCCCAGACCAGTGCTTAGAATAGCACAACTAACTAAAATCATGACATATTAAAGATGGAAAGGATGTAGGCATTCCTCAGGGTCCTGTCCTGGGCCCTCTTCTCTTCTCCCTCATACTACTTCACTTGGTGATCCCACCAGCTCCCATGGATTCAATGAGCTTATCTATGCTGATGCCAACTGCTTTTCAGACATCTCAAACTGGATGTCCAGTAGATCTTAAACCCAACAAGTCCCAAACTTAACTCATTATTTCTTCTTCCCTCCCCCATATCCTACCGTCCCTATTACTATTGAGGACACTATTGTCCTCTGAGTGCTCCAAGCCCACAACCTCGCCATCCTTAGCTCCTCACTATCTCTCACCCTATCTCTCACCCCACCCCACATATCCAATCTGTTGTAAAGGCCTGCCAATTACACCTTTGCAACATCCCTTGAATATACCCCTTTCTCTCCTCTGATAATGCCACTATTCCAGTGCAGGCCCTTATCACTTCACACCTGGAATACTGTGCTGCTGGGGCTGCCTGTGTCAAGTCTCTCCCCACTCCAATCCATCCTCCATTCACCCACCGAAGCAATTTCCCTAAAGCACAGGTCTCATCGTGTCACTCTCCTATTCAAAACACTCAAGCGTCTCCCTGTTGCCAACCTAACGTACCCCACCATTGCAGTCTTCTTTCTCCTTACCTTGCTCCTTTCCATGTTCCAACCAAAATAGAGAGCCATCTACTCTTAAAAGTAGACATTTCATCTGTTTCCATGCCTTTGCACAAGTACCCATGAAATGTATTCCCTCCTTGCCTCTACTGAGAATCCCTAGTTTCTGTTAAGGCTCAGACCAGGTGCTATGTCCCATGAGAAGTCTTTACTCATCACCCTTGTTGTTCTCCGTCACCCCCTCCCCCCACCCCAATACCTGTATTTTACTTATCTGTGTATGTACTGTAGC
Organism: Petaurus breviceps papuanus; assembly: GCF_028583685.1. Classification (NCBI taxonomy): domain Eukaryota; kingdom Metazoa; phylum Chordata; class Mammalia; order Diprotodontia; family Petauridae; genus Petaurus; species Petaurus breviceps. Next base: position 1,007,851 of record NW_027185887.1, on the reverse strand, counting down.
ATCTTCATTGAATGTGAACTTCTTGATAGCATTAAGTTTCATTTTTTTCTTTTTATTCCAAGTACCTATCTGGGTATATCTCGATAATAAATTGTTTTGGGGTTTTTTTTGCCATTCTTTTTTTTTTTTGAGGGCAATTGGGATTAAGTAACTTGCCCACGGTTACACGGCTAGTTTTTTTTGTGTGGGTGTTAAGTGTCTGAGGCCAGAACCAAACTCAGGTCCTCCTGACTCCAGGACAGGTGCTTTACTCACTGTGCCACCTAGCTGCCCCTGAATAATAAATTGTTGTTCGGTTGTGTCTGACTCTTAGTGACCTCAGTTGGGATTTTCTTGGCAAAGATACTGGAGTAGTCTGTCATTTTCTTCTCCAGTGTTTTACAGATGAGGAAACTGAGGCAAAAAGGGTTGAGTGACTTGTTAAGGGTCACACTAGTATCTAAGGCCAGATTTGAACTCAGGAAGATGAGTCTTCCTGTCTCCAGCCCTGGCACTGTATTCACTGTGACACCTAGCTGCCCATTTAATAAAGTATTAAACAGATGTATGTTGAAATCAACTTAGGGGGATAAGACATGCACAAATAATTACTTTTTTTTTGCATCTATTTCTCTTTGCTTTATTGTAATGCTCATTTAAAGGATTACATGGCAGTTTAAGTCCAATACCATTTTTATAGAACAGAATAACCAGTCACTTGAAATTCAGAGGAATGGGAGATGTGGGGACAGAAGGAGTGAGGGCTCATCAAAAAGTAGGTCTATACAGGTAGGTGAGGTTCTGACAAAGCAGTTCTGAAATAAAGATTTTGTGTCACCCTGGCCATGGAGAAGATGGGAAATTTGTAAAGACACAATAAACAACTACCATGCCCTCTTGAGGAAAGATAGAGATCTTAGTGCATTATAAGACTTAAGTTTGGAAGAGAAACTTGGTAGAATAGAACCCAACCCTATATGTATCAAATAAGCTGGCATATTAACACCCATGGTGTCAATTTTATTTTCTGTTCTATTGTTATCCCTTTGGTCATCTTGGTAGGAAACTCTTGCTCAGTGACTGTTAATCAGACGGTTCATTTGCTTGTCCTAACCATGTTATGGATCTCTGTACTTCCAATGATCAGCTTGTTTGAATCTTTGAATTCATAAAATAGGGATGATATTATTTGTAATATATTCTTTGCAGGGCTGTTGTGAGCAAAGCACTGTAGAAAATTCATTGTTAAAGTGATCTGAGAGAACTTAACTACCTATATATGGACATGTTGATTCCCTCAATAGAATGCTAGCTCCTTTGAGGGCAAGAATTGTTTTGTTTTTATCACTGTTATCACCAGCATTGAGTACAGTGTCTGAACACAGCAGGTGCTTAATAAATGCTTTAGTGCAAATTCATCATTAATATATTTTAAATAATGGGTACATCATTGGACTAAAAATGAGGTAGACATATTCAAATCCACCTCTGAAACTTATTAGCATGGGCAGATTCCTTAATCTATCTCAGCCTTAGTCTCCTTATCTGTAAATGGGGATAATACTAGCATCTAACTCACAGCAAAGGTTGTTAGGAGGGGAAAAAAGTAGGATGATGGATGTAAAATTGCATATAAAAGTAGGTTTTAAGAATTTTTAAATGTTGAAATCTTTATTCTGTTTAGGCCATGTCTGGGTACAAAAGTGAGAAGGGCTGGATTTGTCATTTAGGTTATTTTTCATCATATTCTATTTGAAGTTTGGCTTAGTCTCTAGGAATTATATTGTGTGTCGAAATGAAATTCAGCCTTTAAAGTAAGATCATGTTGCCCATGATTGCATAGGCATTTTCCAAAGAAGAGGGGAAACATGGTGTAGTGAAAGGACCATTGAATTTGTAACTATGACTTTTGAGTATAGGCCCTACCACTTGTGTGAATTTGGGCAAATCACTTAAAACTCTGGAGGCCTCAGTTTCCTTATTTTTTTAAGTGAGGGGATTGGGCTTAGATGGCTTCTATACTCCCTTCCAGCTCTACCATACTATGATCCAATGAACTGACATGATACTTGGAGATGACACTCTGTCAATCACAGTGAAATCTTCAGAATGCACCCCAGCTCTAGAACTGGGCCCCTCATTTGGAAAAGATTGTCTCCTTTTCTGTAGCATGAGTTTTTTTTTTCCTCCATTCAAGGACTTGTTAAAAGAGTAACATGAACTATTCTGGAAAGGATTGGAAATGATACTGACATATGTTCATGTTTATCTCAGTTATAAATTTTCTTTTTATGATGCTGAAAGCCATGTTGAAATTGGGTCATTTTGAAAGAATTTGTTAAAAGTTATTGAAAATGCACAGCCTTGGCATAAGTAAATGATTTTTGGACTAGAAGATTTATAATGGACTTATTTAATTTTTGTAATACATCTTGGATACCATTTTTTTTCCCAGCACAGGTGACTCTGATCCATGATATGCTTCCATGTATATGCATTATATCACAGCCTCCTCTAGCAGAGTGGACTCAGTTTGTTGTCTTCTATCATGGAAATATTTTGAAGAAAGCAGGGTCTCTGCCCTATGCCTAAAAATGAAGGATAATATTCTCTTGTTTAAACAGAATACTGTCTCTTCCTTTTAGAGATCAAGAAACTAAGGTAGGTCATAGAGACAAGGGATATATGGTCCAGGATTCTATGCTTCACATGCCCATACTGTTGTTCAAGATTATACCCACAATAATCCTGGTGCCATAGAACATACAAATGTACATATCATGGGCGCTGCCTGCTCAGAGCTTACAGGCAAGGCACACACAAAAATATAGTAGATATCAACGTGTGAAGGTTCTGTAAGTATATACCCGATCACTTTTTTAAAGCTGGTAGCACAGTTTCTGTTGTTTTTATTTCTACCTTTAGAGTTTAAACATTATAAATATATATATGTACATGTATGCATATATGTGTATATATGTACATGTACACACATGTATAGAGAGAGACAGAGACAGTCTGTTGACCTGAAGCAGATCTATGGGAAAGTGCAATTGCTGAGTTTTGAAAGAAACCAGACTCTTTACATACTCACTGTGAGATACTTTGAGCCTCCCTGTTTCCTTCTATGCACATGCTGCAAAGCTGTTCTTCCCTTCTTTTCTCATCCTAAGCTTACCACAATATGTGTTTCACATTTCATTTGTTTACTTTTAGTTTTTGAGTGTGTGTTTGTGCAGTTATCAAAACTTTTTTTTCTTTTGGTGCGAATTCAATCCTGAGTGTCAATTAACAAAATTGCAGAGGGAACTAACCAAAAGAGAGCGTCATGTTCTCTCCTTTCCACTAAAATGTCAGGTTTCAGTGTCATCACCAGTTCACCCAATCACATGCTTGTACACCACACTCACATGGAGCCAAGTCAGAGTGAAATAGCTTGTGTACTAATTACGGATCCCCAGAAACAATGAGATAGCAAGGCAAGGAGAGGCTGGCTTGGCCTTCAGTACCCATGGTGCCAAGCTCAGTCAGTAATAGAGGTTATCATGGAGCAGCCTTTTTAGTAAATATACAAACATTCATCCCCACTTGTAGATTAGCTGGAGCCCCTCCCCCACCTCTTTCTCTGCCCTTTCTTTTTCTCCAATTATAAAGCAGCGGCAGGTTTTCTCATCAGCCATCTCCATGTCTCCAAATGGCTTTTCAGTGTCAGGCCTATCAGGAAATTAACTCATCATGCAGTGACAGCTGCTAATTTTTTCCCCTTACATGTCAGATGGATCGCCTGCTGAAGCTAATAATGAATCACCAATCCCTGATTAGAAGGTGCTTCCGAAATGTATAACTGCCATCTGAGCTAACTTTTTTCTTCATGTAAAATGATATCACCCTAGAGGAGTAGAAAACGAATTGTATTCTTCAACAAGATGGAGCAGGGGCAGGCTCTTTAAGAGTTGGGCCTGTTCTTTAAGGGAGTAGGGGCTAATCACGTGCAGTAAAATGAGGGAAAACCCATGCTCTTTTTTATTTTTCCAAATGAATGACCTTTTTTGTTACTCAATCCTCTGGCTAGAACTCACTCTGTTTTAGAATTCTTAGCTAGTGATGCAACTTCTCTCCTTGTGTCATTTTTTTTTTACCCTTCTGTTCATGGAAGTTAAAGGTCTGCAAAACTGAAAACAAAATAAAACAATAAAAATACCCTAGGAGCCATCCATCAGGCCCAGATTTGTTTATGTGCTACACCACCAGATGAGAGCACACCAGCTCACATTCCTATGGCCTGAGAGGCCTAGTGGTATGAGGAAGTTGAGGCAGCCTCTGGTAAGGTAGCATTTTAACCATGCCTGCCCTAGGGTCAAGATTTCCCTGGGCTCTGATTGTGTGGTTTAAATCAATATCTGCAAGGATTCTCTATGTATTTCTTCTACTACTCTCAAGTCACCATCTCTATTGCTGGGCCAGAACTTATAAATGCCACTGGGGGGGGCTTGACTCCCTATAACTCAAAACCCATTGGAGGTGGTCATAACCTATGGACATTTTTTCTTTGCTTCTCATTATAGACAACATTTCAATGTCATCATTTTATTTTTTAGCTCATTCTCTTCTTTTCACTGCTTTTCCCTGCCCATGAACCTCTTGCCTCAAATGAAGCTTGCAGGCTCAGGGCTACTGGCCCTGCTGAAAGGTATCTCAAGTAGCTGAGCTCTTCCCTGGCTGAGATTTCATTTTCAGGAAAACAGGCTCTTGCTTTGGAAAATGATTTGGTAATTTTCACCATACATACAATACATGCCCACCTCTTCCTTTAGAATAGGAATGCATCTTCAGAAAGCAATTACAATCCAAACTATTTCTAGATATTAACTCGGGCAATTCAGGTCTTCCCTGGTGTGCCCACAGTCCTTGAAGTTGAATCACTTAATTGGCCTCATCAGATTACATTCTCATACACAATTTCCCCATTTGCTCTGTCCTCACTTTGCCCTTTGGCTCTCAGACCTTGGCTCTCTGTTTGCCCCATTTGAAAACCAGAGAGAGACCTTCAAACTTGCCCTCGAGAACCAAATTTGACTTTTTACAATTCATGCTACAATAAATGTCCCCTGTTCACAAAACCTGCCATGCCTCATTATTTTGAGGCACACATTTGTGTGTGCGCGCTTCTTTAAACTTCCTTACATTCCAATAGTTGTGTAATGAGAGAGAAAAGAGAGGTAACATTAACCCAGCTCTATAGGTAATTACAGTATACAATAGCTTTAGTGAATCCTTTTTAATACTTCTGAGTCTAGAAACACCTTCTGCACGGTTTTTTTATGCAAAGGTCTGCTCTTTTCATTGTGCATACAATGTGATTGCTGGTTTGACACTGTAGGCTACACTGGTTTTATGAAGGATTAAATGCCACCTGAGACATATTTATCCTAAATAAATCACAAATGGTAAACTGCAGCATGTCAGTGTCAACACCCTGTACTGCAGCAGAAAGGTTAGCCATACAGGACTGAGCAGAGTTAGGAATTAGCATCCAAGCTGCAAGACCACAGGGCTACAGTTAACAGGAGAAATGATCAAGAAGAAATATTTCCACGGAAAAACATTCCGTTTTTTTGAATATCTGTGAGAATCTTGCAGAGGGCCATCATTTTGTAAAGGTCACCTTTATCCTGATAACAAACGGGAGTTGGTCCTGTCACTGTTTGCTGTAGACAGTGTTTAAGAATAAGTGAACAGCCTGCCATTTTTAAGAAAGATGAGCAAGTCAAACTCAGCTAATTATGAATCTTGGTGTCAAACTTGAAATTTTACTTTTTTTTGGAGGTAGGAATGGATAAAACCCAAAGCACTGAAAATGATATTGTGAGAAGACAGCAGCTCTCTATAAGCAGACCAAGGAAAGCATATTTCAGCTTGCAGTTCTCTTAGAAAGCATATTTTAACAGCATTGTTTTAAAAAAAATTCCATCTCTTTATATTCTCTCTCTTTCCCCTTTCCCCCATCCCCCTACAAAAGCTGGTGACTTTAGCACAGTAACCATGAAAAGATGTGATGTTATCATGGAAGCTTGCCTGGATCACAACCCAACTACTGAAAAAACTATGTCAAGCATGAGAGATATGCATTTTAGAAATTAGCATGCTTTGTCATCATCCCCTTATCAAGAAAGCACGAGGAGAGAAAAGCAAGCAGTGACATTCAGACATAAGAAATAGATTTCTGGGTTTTTCCAACTGAGTGCCCATTCTGTTGACTTCTTAAAATGAAACATCATATTGTTTCTTTTTTAATGCTATCATTTTATTTTAAAGAAAACCCAAACAAACCGAAACCAAAACAAACCAAACAACCTTAGCATTGGGGAGGAGGAGCTATTTTACAGGTTTTTTTTTAAAGAAATAAAAGCAATTAAATCAGAAACAATTTATGTGAACATGAACTTGCATTGAACAGTTGCTGTTAAATCCACATCTAAACACAAATAATTGGCATTCTGGTTCAAAACAATAGATTACAAGATCATCTTCTTCTACTTGCAGTGTCAATGTCAGAATTTTCATAAAAGCCCAACATTTCAAAGTCACTCACAAAAATCCTGCAAAATGATATTTATATGAAGAACCATTTTTTAAAAGGGCAAAATATTGATATGAACAGTATTTCCCAGAATGCACATTTCATATACAGACTATTTATGTATGAAATGGTGTCAAAATTACAGGCATCAGGTCTTTCTAAACCAAGCTAGTTTTACTGAATACATAGTTCAAGCCTTTCTTAACCATACACTTAAAAGGAAATCTTTATGTAGAGTGCAATGAAGACCAATGAATTAAGTAAGCATGTTCAAAGACAGAGGCTTTATATGTAAAATGCAAACCAACTTATACTTCCCTGTTCTATCTGGGGACACTGATCCTAAACTTTCAGGAAGCTGAATGAAAATTTTACTGTTTATAAAGTATAATAAATGTAGCTGCTAACTTTAACCAACTGTATAAAATGTTGTTAAAATAGTAAGCATGCCAGACTATAAGAGCAGAAATGTCTTAAGTCAAAAGGCATAGATTTCTTGGTTTTCCTTTTCAAGGGAAAATATTTTAAAAAGTGGAATGGGGGAAAAAACATTTTTTAAAAGTCAAAAACAAGTGACTATCTTCTTAGAAACAAAAGTGGACAAGAAATGGGGGATCAAACCAGGGAGCCATATTGCAACAAAAGGGTACAACCCAAACAAAACAAAAAACCCATCAGATTTCTTTTTGGCGATTTTTTTTTTCCATTTTGCAACCTAGTCTGCCTGTTCAAATTTCTGAATCCCACTCTGCAATGTGGGCAGAATTCTTCAGCTTGTGAAGTGGATGGGGCAACCTGTCACAGGAGTTGACATTAACCTCACAGCAAGTGCATATTTGGTACCCAGATGGAGCAATGCCATCATTATTTGGAAGGTTTTACAAGTGAAGTTCAGGGAACATGGTGCCTACCCACGTCTGTTACTTCTCCACATCTGCCCTGGTTCAAACTTACAAAATGCAGGGTTTCATGCTTCCTGCAGCTCCTGCAGTTCATTTCTTTCTCTTTGGCTCTGAATTACTGCTGCGGTTGGGGAGCCGCCCTGGGTGTAAATGACCATGCTTGTTAACTGTTCCCCTGCAACGTCAGGGGCCACGGCTTCGGCATTTAGAGCAGTGTCAGCCTGCAAAAGCTCCTGAGAGTCAGTGGCCTCAATCACAGTGTGGGAGTACACACTTGGTTCATCCTGAACCCCCTGGGGCAATTCAGTTACAATATAATGCGTGGTGCCTTCTGTGAAGTTGCCACTAGAGTCTTGGACCATGGCTTGGGCTAATTCTTCAGTCACAATGATTTGTGAGATCTCCCCATCAGATTCAACTAGATCCACGTGTTCTCCTGGCATGCTCAGGGCATGACTCCCTGCTTCTTGCATTATGATCTGAGACCCTTCCCTGGCCACCATATGAACGGTTCCTTCCTGATTGACAATGACCTGAGTGACGCCCTCTTTCATCAGCTGGTCTGCTGCTGCTGTGTCACAGACAGCAAACTGGAGTACTCCCTGAACCATCTTTTTAAAGGCAACTTGTGCTCTCTCCTGAGATGCAATGATAGTTGATGGGCGCACGACCTGGGTCACTACTTCCATAGGTTCCATGTTTGAGGGACTTTCCTGAATCTCGTGGAACATCTGTATTTCTTGCGTTTCGGGCTCAGCAGGAACACCGGATGCCTCATGACTGGGCATCTGTATCAAGACATCTTTATGACCGGACCTAGTTCTCTCCTGGTGTCCAGTCCTATTTTCTGCTTCTCCTAGTTCAGTGACAGCACAAAGCAACGCATCAAGTGCAGAAGATGAGTCGGAAGGAGGGGCCCCTGCCTCAGCAATATCTAACATTTCCTGCTTCATTACCTGTTGCATCACAGTACCATCCGAATCAGCAGATCCTCCCACTTCGGTGCTTCCCACTGAGCCTTCTACAACCACCACTTGTGTGGCCCCATCTGCTAACTGCTCAGTCAGAATCTGTCCTGGTACCACGCTGCCCACGTGGGAGCCATTCTGGCTTGTGGCAATGACCTGCCCATCCTCTGTAATATGAACCACCCTTGCCACTTGGCCAGCCATTGCCAAAGTCTGGAGGGTGGCGGCTGCAGTCTCCTCTACCGAGGCATCAATTGCAAAGTCACCATTGTAGCCCTGAATAATGATGACCTGCTGCACTTGCTCGGCTGACTGTGCCTGCCTCTTGCTGCTCCTAAGGGACTTTTCTTTGACTGGAGACCCTTCTGCCAGGGCAGCCGCAGTAAAAGGACTGTCTGTTTCCACAAAGGTTGCTCCTTGGCCCTTCAGGCGGCATTCGTAGGACTTGGAGACAATTCCTAGGAAAGAAAATGCTCATTTACCATATATTCTTAGAAAAGGTTTTGGCAAGTCAAACAAGAATCTATAGACTTAGAAATAGCAACAACAGAAATATAATTGTGAACCATCTCTTATTAGATAGGATATAGCATGGTATGATGAATGGAGAGACAATCTCGGAGTCTGGAAGACCTGAGTTCAAGTACTTCATCTTCATGCAACCTGGTTGCATGATCCTGGGGAAGGCCCTTAACCTCTTGGTGCCACAGGCAGCTCAAAAGACTACAAGTTGCAAAGCTGATGCAGAGTTGCATTGGTAAAAGGAGTTTCTTATGGTATTTTTTTTCCTAATATGAATTAAATTATAAGTGTGGTTAAAAAAATGACACAATAGAAAGCTTGGAGATCCCAGGCATAATCTTTGCTCCCTGGCGATGTAACCTAGGGCAAATTCCTTACCTTCTGTAAGTCTCATCTTCTTCACCAGTAAAAAATATTTCTTGTGGTAATCATGAGGATCAAATAAGATATGTAAAGTGCTATGTAGATACTAAAGCACCATGTCAATGTGAACTGTCATTATTGCTATAATAACAAGGAACTTTGTCTGAAGGTACAATACAGAAAGATAATACACAACTTGTATATATCATCAAAATTATGACATTCAAACATATTTTTATAAATTTATTTCCATTCCATGTACCTTTATTATGTGCTTACTATGTTCCAGGCATTATGCAAAGTAATGGGGGATATAAGGACAATGAAGAAACAGTCCTTGCCCTTGAGAAGCCTGTATTCTACTGGGGGATACAGCAGGGGTAGAAATATTATGCTCTTTGACCCCAGCTATGTGAACTCCCTAGGACTTATCAACTGAGTCATCCTTGATGAGTTGTGATACATTTGGTGGAAGAAAGGCCTACCCTGCAAATTCCCCCTACTAACAAGATTGCAGATTCTTCATATATTTCAGAGTTGGGATTCCTCAGCAGCCTGCCTTGCATAAATAAGTTCAGTACAAGGAAAAGATGGCTGATGTCTAGGGGGAATTGAGGAAAGTTTCACAGAAGAGATAGGATCTGATTTAGGAGACGAAGATTCTGGAGACAGAAGTGAGTAGACAGAACATTCCAGGAATGAGGAATGGTCTGTGTGAATGCATGGAGGTTGGGGTATCAAGTTTGGAGAACAATGAGGATGTGACTTTAGTTGGGATACAGAGTTTATAAAGAACAGTATGAAATAGGATGAGAAAGGTACGTAGGGGTCAGATGGTTGGGGACTCTAAGTACCAAAGTAAAGAGCTTATATTTTAGCCCTTGAAGGCTTTTGAATAGGAAAGTGACATGGTCAGAACTCTGACTTAGGAAAATTATTTTAGCAGATGATCAGAGGATGCACTGGAGAAGAGAAGAGACTGAAAGCAGGAAAACCAATAAAGAGGCTATGATAGTGCTGGTGGAGGGTGATGAAGTAGCTTTGTAAATGGAAATGGAAAAAAGGGAACGGATGTAAGCAATATTGTAGAAGAAGAGCCAGCAACAAAGTGGTAGTAATTGCCCAGATAGAAGGCATGAAGGAGAGGAAAGGAGCTAAGGATAACACTGAGGTAATGAACCTCCTCACTATTTTATTCAAAGAAGCCTATTCACAAACCCTGACCAGACATCTTTCTTTTCAAATGTTCATAGAGTGTGAATGGTTTGAGACTAGTTATTGTTGCTTTCTTCTTTTTCTTTCTTTCTTTTTTTTTTTTTTTGGTGGGTGGAAGGCAAGGCAATTGGGGTTAAGTGACTTGCCCAAGGTCACACAGCTATTAAGTGTGCCAAGTGTCTGAGCCCAGATTTGAACTCAGGTCTTCCTCTGACTCCAGGGCCGGTGCTCTATTAACTGTGCCACCTACCTGCCCCCACTGCTGTTTTCAACATACACTGCTTCTTGTAGAAATTCTAGACCAGGAAATCTGTAGCAATAGTATCTTTTAATAATTTAATCTTTTAATAATCTTAAAATAATCTTTTAATATCTTTTAATCTAAAATTACAGAATGTACAAAGATAGGATTTAGAACTAGAAGGGCTTTTAGAAGTGACCTAGTCTATCCAATTAATCTTATGGATAAGGAAACTGAAGCCCAGAGAGATAAAATTAGCAGAGGAGTAATTTGAACACAGGTCTTCCAAGTCTAGTGTTCTTTTCACAACACCAAGCTGCCAGAATATCTATTGATGCTGATACAGATATATTTGTAGATATATGAAATATCTACCATCCATATGCAGGTACATGTCTGTACACATCACTAATCTTCCCAAATAATATATGATATAGATCAATGATTTCCTTGTAACTTAGTAGAATGAAATATAACCTTAAACTATAATCTTTGTAATCACATTAAAGCACTTAAACATTTAAGTAGACACAATGCCCACATTTTCATTGTAAATCTGATTTACAGTCTTCTCTATAAGTTTTGTCTTCATTATCTCTTATGACCACCAATTAAGAGGATAGCTACATTGAAAATTTCCATGTCTAAATGGACTACAACCAGATATCTCAAAAGTAGTTAACTTTTTTTTTTTTTACCATTTTTAGCACAGTTTTCTAAAAAGTCTTTGTCCTTATTGTAAGCACAAATGTTTAATGCTCACTTATCCTACTAAAAAGAAACCCACTAGTTCCTGACTCTTAGTTTAGACATGGAATGCCCTCCAGTAGCTTGTGATGTCTCAGAGTCAGAAAAATATCACAGAAACATATTGATTTTTAAATATGGGAAGAAAATCCTTCTGCATGCCTGGTCATAACCTGGAGAAGGCCAAAACTCATTTGGGCCTATTGGTATATGAGGCATTTTTCTTGTCAAAATGGGAACCTTAATATACTCCAGGGTTTTGCTCATTCAACGGTTGAAACTTCAGTGGCACCAAATTTTTCTATTTCAACTTGCAAAGGGATAAGGAAAACCCTATATTTGGGAAGGGAAATGAAGAGTTGAAACTGAAGAAGATTTTTTTTTTTCCCAAAGGAAAGGTCACTTCCACGTTGTGGATTCTGAATTAAAGGGGGGTTGGGGGGAGTGAAGCAGGTGGGCAAAGAGACACACTGTTGAAATGCATTGTCCATCTCATAGGCAGCGTCACCAAGTGTGGAAGTAAAACATAAAAATGACTCCTATCTTAACATGAGCTAGAACTAAGCGGTCTGTAGTCTTCACCAGAGCTACAAGGGTCTATCTGTCCTTTCATTTTAGGTGGAATTTACCATATAATGGATGTAAAGCACTTTATAAATTTAAAGTGCTATATAAATAAAATGCTATATGAATGCATTATTGTCAGCTACTTAAGACCAGTGCAAACTTCCTATTTTTGAGGATTGCTCCAGAGGATCAATCAACCATTTATTTGATGTTATCAACATTTACTAAGTGCTTACTGTCTGTCATGTGCTATGCTAAGCACTGAAGAGATGCTACCAGTTCCCTTCTAATGAATGACCACTCTCATTGTCTTTTCATCTAATCTAAATCTTTGTTTGTCTCTCTAATATCCTGTTTCTTTTTATTTTATTATCAGCAATGATGAAGACCCATGGTCTTATATAGTAGCACAGTCGCCAGGTCTGGAGTCAGGAAGAGAAAACCTGAGTTCAAATCTGGCCTCAGACACTTAACTAGCCACGTGACCCTAGACAAATTACTTACCTCATTTTCCTCATCTGTAAAATGGGGATAATAATAGCACCGACTTCCCAGGGTTATTATGAGGATCAAATGAGATAAGAATTGTAAAACATTCAACACATAGTGAATGCTATATAAATGATAGCTATTATCAATTAACAAGTGTTTACCGAGTGCTTCTAATGTTCCCAGTGCTGTGCTAAATGCTATATATATAGAAGTTCTCAAAGTGTGGTCTAGGGACCCCTGTGGCTAACTGAAACTCTTTCAGAGGATCAATGCAATAAGCAACCACAACTGCTGAGGGCTGATGATGAAGCATATTACATAATGTCTAAGCATGCTCTGTCTACTACCTTGTCTAGGGTGATAGAGTTGAGATGCAGAATAAGAAATATTCTTCGGGGGCGGCCAGGTGGCTCAGCAAGTAAGAGCACCAGCTCCAGTGTCGGGATGACCTGGATCAAATCCAGGCTCAGATACTCAGCACCATACCCAGAAATAACTGGCCGTATAACCTTGAGCAAGTTACTTAACCCCTATTGCTTTAAAAAAAAAAAAGAAATACTCTTCTGATGTAGGCAATGCAAGGATTTCTTTTGCTTGACTACACATATTTGTCATAGAGGTTGTGGTGGAAAGAAGAAAAGTAAATGCTTGTTAATTGAAATAAAATTTTTAGAGTAAACATTAACTGGCTGATGTTCAGTTTGCCATCTATTAGGACCTCTAGATTTTTTTTTTCCTACTACACTTTCAAGTTATTTTTTTTTTTTTGCCATTAGTAATGTGCAAATAGCCCAAATAGATCTCTTTAAGGTTTACAAAGTGCTTCCCTCAAAATAATGTTGTGGGAGCAGGAAGGACAAGTAGTGTTACTCCCATTTTAGGGATAAAGGAACAGACTCAGCAAGGTTAAACAATTAGTCCAGGATGACACAGCTAGTGCCAAAATTAGGATACAATCCCCTGTCTTCTGACCCCAAAGAAAAGGTTCCCCTCCTCCCCCATCACTGCACCACTCTGTAGTTTCCTCTCCTTTGCCAGTTATATTCTATTTTACTCAATCTTACTGAATTTATTCCAGTTTGTTCCTGTCTCTTTCTTATTTTCTAGGTTACTTTAGAGTCTGATTCAGCTTTGATGAAAAAGGAAATAAAAGTAACGGGCACAAACAAAAGTAGCCTTGAAATTGTATGGTACCATACTGTCCTTATTTTCAGAGACAGAGGAAGCTTTTTGGGTTGGGGAAGAAAAAGCTAGGGATCCTATTCTTGGATATTCCCTGAAATAAATGGTATATTTCTAGGGCTATGCAACTCCAGCCTTTACTCTGCAATTGAAAGAAAGTCTCTTGGGTCCAGAGTTATCCAGTGAATCCCTCGCAGCACTGATAATTATGCTATTCTGAGCAGCTTACTTAATCTATTGAATCCAGAGGTGAGTTAAGCCACTTCCTGACCATTAAACTACATGGGTAAATACTGCTGTCACTAAGGGGTGTGATGAAGCTTAAACTATACCAACATCTTAACCTCAGCTCGATGCAAGCCTAGCTATTCCATCACAGTTCATAAATGCGATTGCAGGTCCATCTTTTGATTCTGCAATTTAATAACTTCGAGTGCTGTCAGTACTGCTTTGAAAAATGGCTCCTATAAAATGTAACAGCCTCAATCAGATTGTAAAAGATTCACCCACGGAAGATTCTTCCATTTCAACTATAATGAATTAATGTTGAGCTATGTAGAAGTTCAAGTGTCATTTAAACTAATGTGAATCTCTACTGTAACTTTAAATTTTAACTGGACCAGGAATTTACTGGGAACATCAACTTCGATTTCAGAGATCCTCTTAGTAAATATGAATTGCAGATGACACAAGTTTCTTCTTCTTCTTCTTCTTTTTTTTGTTTTTGGAGTCCAAATAACCAAACAGAAGATATCTGGAAAATGAAAAACTCAGACTGTACCTAAGTCCCATCCTTGGACAGTTCTTTAATGGACAACTCTTGTTAAACACAATATTTGCATTACTCTCCATATTATTTTAAGACAAAGTCTGATCTTCACACAGTACATAGTAGCTAATCAGATGCCATGTTTAAATTCATTATTACTTCCCCCCCACCCCTTTACTTCAAACAGTGCACAATGAAGCTTTGTGTGAAAAATTCTCTAATGAGGTTAGAATGTAATCTACTGTCAGTCCATGAATCCTAAACCTATAGCTTGCAGAGAGCATCAAGACTTTCAAAGATAGCTTATTGACTTCTATTGGAAAGTGCGTGATAGTTTATACTCTGTTGAGATAAAGAAGTTATTTCCTGGTTATCTGGGTGACGGTTGTATTTTTTAGGGAAATAGATTGTTAAAAGGCTCTTTTTTTTTTCAGAAAATCACTATAAAATGAATTTTTTTTAATCGACTCCTTGCATTCTAGTTTTTCCCCCTAAAGTGAAATTCTCTGCAACTTGGACACAACAAATCCATAACTGTAGGGTATGGAAGGGTTAAATTCCTACCACTTCCTCACCCCCCCTCCCCCTTGCAAACAACAACCTAAACCTGTTAATGGTCCTCTTTAGTTGTCTGCTGTGCTTTTGGAAAGCCACAGATAGGGGTTAGTACCTGACTATTTTGTGTGTGTGTGTGTGTGTGTGTGTGTGATTTTTTCGTTACTGTCATCATTTTTTTTCCAACAGAATAAATACCTTATGCTTTTGTTAAGCTTACATTTAATTAAAATGTACAGAATTTGTGCAGTAAACTCGAATGAAACAAATAAAACAAAGGCCCCCTCTCTTGAAGGCATACGTTGTGAATGAAAAATGTCATTACAGACTAAAAAATTTTGCAGTAAACAGGGCCTACAGAGAGAAGTTTCCCCTGTAATGACATCCATAAAATACACAAATGGCACTTTTAGTACCATCCTGAATATGGCATTTTCTGTGCTCTACACACAATCTAAATGGTTTGATCATAGAGCATAATACTCCATTGGGTTTATAGAACAATCAATGTTCCATAAAATGATGTATTTATCCAATAGTAGGCTCAGCAGTTACTGGTGTATGACATTGTAGGACACTGGCTTTGTACTCTTCAGCAGCACACATGCTGGCTGTAAAACTTATCTAACACTACTTCAACAACTTCATCTCATCTGTGTCAAGTAATTTGTTGAAGCCTCAGCTTGGTTTAAAAAAACTTGTAATAAAAATTCATAGAATTTTCAAGAGAGTGAAAGCCGATGACAATAGAAAGGTCACATTGTGTCTCCACTAAAGGGGTCAGAGGTCACTAGCAGTTCTAAAACAGAAAGTAGATTTCATGCATCGTGTAGCAGATAAAGATAGCATTAAAGAGATTTGTCCTAGAGTGAAATCCATAATGTGTTAGGGAAGCCTGTGCTAATACTTTATGTAAACGATTTTGTTTCTACTAACAATCCTATATTTTAGATTTCTGAGCTTTTTCTAAAGTTATATTAAATGTTTATGGATGACTAGATCATGCCTCAGGTATCATTTATATTTTGTTTTCTAAAGTCATTTGGTATGATGTGCAGCCTAAGAATCTGGGATGGTTTAGTGTTATATAATCAAAGTACTTTATATATTGTAAATTTTTTGAAAAATATGGCTCTTTTTCCATAAAATTTCTGCGGGCACTCATGACATTGTGATTCTTAGTCACATATAATTTCTCTCAATTTCAATTTTGAGGTATAATTTTTAACAATGAAGTAAAGAAATCATACTTAATGTCTATTAAAATGAAACAATATTAGCAGATTATGCTAATAAATTAGAGCCATATTTTAATGTCGCCAAATCTTATAAGTTTCTCACGTGAAAGTAGGAAAATGACAAAATGAAATTCAATGAAATATAACCTTCTAGAAATTTCAAAGACCAGGAATAAATTAACTTTATAACAGCAGCTACCAATAGTTTAGCCAGTCAAATCAATATCAATAACTGCCCTGGTAACATTCACTTCTTAGACAATAGTAATTACTTGGTATTATAAAGTATGCCACATCACATAAGCTCATAGTTAAACATAGACTTAAATAGTTTGATGTACTCAATTGTAAAACCTGCATATTGGGAGTACTCTTCTGATTCAAAGAATGTAACAGACAATAAGTACAATGATCCCCAGTTTCCAGAGAGAAAGACTAAAGCCCAGTGGTTACATGAGCAACTTTTCTGAGACCATAGCATGTGTATCAGGCTGATACAATCATCATGGCTCCCATTCCTATATTCAGACAAGTAAACAATGCTTTTCACTCTCATTTTCACAAGAACAAAGGTCAACCAGAACTTCCTTTCTTTTCATTACTTTCAAAGATTATAAATTGCATTTTAGCCAGGCTACATGTGGGTATAAAACCACAATTTTTAGTCATTACTTGATACAAAATAAAGATGTGTTGTTTTCTGTCATTTGCCCTGAATGTTAACTATACAACAGGTTGGGCTACGTAACTTTATTAATTTATTTATTAATATTATTATTAATTAAAATTATTAATATTATTTATTAATAATTTAGGCAATATTTCAGAATATTGCCTAAATTTGAGCCCATTCAAACAATTAAGTTCATGCTCTATGAAAGGACATAGGCTACTGTGATGTATTTGTTATTATTCAGTAATTTTAAAATCATTTCTAATTTCTAATAATTTCTAATATTTCTAATAATAATTTCTAATTTCTAATAATGCTCCATGACACATATCTGCAGAGAAGAATTATATATAAAAACTGTTTGGGCACCTTCTTCCAAATTTATGAACATGATTAAATATTATGAGAATAGCTAAAAGATTTCTTTTCCATGAAAACATATTTATACTAAATCACAGAGCTCATTCACTGAAGTTCATCTGCACATGTATAACAATGTAACCTCTATTGATACATGATCAGCTCAAAATAGCACATCAATCTAAGGAACATGTTATTTTCTTTTCCCTTCACTGTCAACATTATTACATCACATCACATTATTATAATTAGTGCTGATAATTAATAATAAAAAAGATGTCTCACTGAATAGTAAATGGAACTAAGTTCAGACTTGAGATGGCAATTCAAAATTCTCTTCCATGATTCTCATTTTATCCTGACTCAGTGTTCATGGGCCTACATAGTTTGATGGTTACTGAAGAATGACAAAGAGTAAAGGACAATATTTTACTTTTAAAGTCACAAACCCTAATAATTTTGTATTAAATCAGACCTGTAGGTATATATATTTTCATTTTCATGCATGAAGATCTAACAGTAATAGAAGCTATGCTCACAGATCCTTGATTCAGCAAGATAAGAATATACCTTTTAAGGTTATCTTGATTTGGTTGGGTTCCCCCTCTACCCCTTTGCCACCTCACTGGAGCTTTGGAGGCTGTAGGCTACTTTAGCCTGTTTTTAGCAGTAGCCAGAACTTCACAATTGAATACTTATAATAAATTCTACTAGTCTACTTAACAGATGGTGATAGGAATGACATCATAAAGTCAGATTGTAAACTGTGCTTTGAAATCCTGGCATGAAAGATCCCCGGTATAAAAAGCTCCTATCAATTTATCACGGTTTATTATTATTACTGTTATTTTAAGGAACACCTAGTTTATTTGCTAGCAGAGAATGATTAAGGAACTATAACAACTTCAGTAGTTTTGCCATAAGACCTACCCTACTTTAAAACAAACAAACAAACAAACAAAAAACCCAAAACAGGAAGTGAACTCAGGTTTTACTTCACAAATGAGGCAGACACACCCTGCCACCATCCCTTTTTTTTTGTCACCCTATCAAAGAAGGTCTGACTTCCTAGGGCTTGGACCACTCAAAATCTTAAAGATGGAGAGGTGGGCTTTTAATTGGAGGAAGCTTTGTTAAATGTTGAACAAAAAAAAAAATTTAAAAAGTGTTCAAGAGAATCAAAAACCAAACCAAACCATCTCAACATTTTAAAACCTGGGTCAGACAAAGATTTAAAACAAAACAAAACAAAGCACCTCTCAGTGGATAGAATACTAGCCCTGAGCTGGGAAGACCTGAGCTGAAATCCACAGTCAGAGATATACTAGGTTGTCACTTAAACGTAGGCAAGTCACTAAAGCTCTGTCTGCCTCTATTTCCTCAGCTGTAAAATAGTGATAGCAACAGCACCCACCTCACAGGGTTATTGCAAGGATCAAAAGAGATATTTGTTTAAAAAAAAAAGGCACTCAGCATAGTGCTTGACAGATAGTAGGTGCTTAAGAAATGCTTATTGCCTTCCTTTCTGATTTCCTTCCCAATTCCTCAAAAAACTTAGTCTGAGAGATTTTTGTTGTTATCCAGTTGTGTCCAACTCTTCTTGACCCCATTTGGGGTTTTCTGGACCAAAAAACTAGAGTGCTTTGCCATTTTTTCTCCAGCTCATTTTACAGATGAGGAAGCTAAGGCAAACAGGGTTAAGTGACTTGCCCAGGATCACCCAGCTACTAAGTGTCTGAGGCTAGATTTGAGCTCAGAAAGGAGTGCTTTTGATGGGATACTCTAACCACTGAGTCACCTATTTGCCCACACAGAAAGTACATAAATAAATATAATACAAGATAGAATGTGACAAGGACAAAGGAAAGATCTAGACAAAGTACTGAAAAACAATTTCAACTGGTGGTAGTGGTAGGGAATATGGATCCAGGAAGATTTCATGGGGAATGTGATACTGGGCCTAGAAGGAAAAGGATTACAAAAGGCAGATATGTAGATGTAAGGTGTGCATTCCAAATACAGAGAATAGCTTGTAAGAATGCACACAGGCAGGAGATGGCATGTTGTGCTGGCTCTGAAGTAGACTGCATGAAAGGGGGAATTGTGAAATAAGGCTGAAAATAAAAGAAAATTTGAATCGGATTGTAGAGGGCCTTAAATGTCAGAATAATGAATTTTATTCTATAGGTAATAGGTAGCCATGGAAGGTTTTAGGGCACAGAATGACATGTTCAGATCTGTGCACTGGAAGATTCTTTAAGCAGCTATGTGAAGAACTGACTGGAGGGAAGATAAGAGAGGTAAAGAGATGAGGTAAGAAGGTTATTATAATCCTGTAGGTAAGAAGTATATTCTGAACAATGGTTGTGGCAATGGGAATAGAGACAAAACAAATGCAAGAGATTTGATGACAAAATAGATGACACTTTACAATTTATTAGATACAGAAAGTGTGGGAGAGGAAAAACAAAGATTGCTCTCAGGCTAAGATTTCGGTGACTGGGATGATGCTATATATAGAAGCAGGGAAGTGGTGAGGTAGAAATTTGGAGGAAAAACAAAATGATTTCTGTTTTTAACATGCAGAGTTGAAGGCATCTGTCAGAATTTCAGGTGGAGCTACATACAGCAGAAATAAAAGATTAGGATTAGGATTTAGGAGTTATTAATCAATCAACAAGCATATATCAATTGGCTACTATGTGCCAGGCATATCTGAATAAAGACAATAATTGAAGCATTGGAGGTGGATGAGCATGCCAATAAAGAATCTAATGTGTCAAAAGAAGAGTAAAACATTCAGGGCAGAACCTTAGGGAAAACTCATATTTAAGATGGTAGGAGGAGGAGGGGGAAGATGAAGAAAGCTAAGAAGTCAGGAAAGCTGTCAGAAACATAGGAAGAAAAACATAAGAGAGAGCAGTGTAATGGAATCTAAGGGAGGAGAAGAAAGTGTAAAAAGTGGAGAGAATGGCCAACAGTGTCAGATGGAGAGAACCCAGGAAGGATGAGGGTGGAATTTGGCATTGAGAGGTCACTGGTAAATCTGGAGAGTACAGTTTTAGTAGACCGATAGAGAATGAAGCCAAGTGGTTGAGGAGTATATGGGTAGTGAAGAAGTGTAAGCAGAGATTATTTTTTATAGATGTTTAACAGTGAAGAGGAGAGATTCAATGAAAAATACATATATTTAATTGAGTTTACTTGGTTGGGGTTTTTTTTGTGTGTGGGGGGGTGAGAATAGGGGAAAGGAGATCCAGATTGATATTTACAACAGTGGAAGGCTATCTGAAAATTATACCACATAGACAACTGCCTATTCTATCTATTCATAAAGCTTCTTCTAAATCTAAATTTAAAGCAATCTTATAGAACTGTCCAGCCAAATACATTATAGTGGAAGAATAATTTTTTTCAAAAATGGAGAATTATGTAAAAATGCAAATAAATCATCTTAAAAGGGTATGGCTCCTCTTTGTCTCTTTCAAATATATTTATAGATACCCTGCTGGCAAGAAACATTACACTTGCCCCTCAGTTTTTCTAGTTAACCCTATAAAAATTATCACTTTTTACCTTTGTAGTCATGTTTCCCTTTCATTTGTGTTACAGTATCTTCATATCTTTTTTGAAGAAATTAGAGGAAATAGCCATTTGTTTTCATTGTAGATACTTTTGTATGTATGGTAGAAAACAAACTGCTATTCAGTAACTGCACAGAGGCACCATTAAAATCAAATTTACAGTAAACAGAACCTGCAGCTGGGGTAAAACACTAACTGTTAGTATTTTAATTATCAGCAAAGCTTTTGGAGGTCTAACATCTGCTCATAGCCAAATGACAGCAGCTGCTTGTGTACACTTAAAACAATGTGAATTTCTTCTCTAAATATTAAAATGAATCATATGTTCTGTGTTCATCACTGCTACTTTCCTATTAAGCTGGCAATGTCTATAAGGGCAAGCTTAGCTACTTAATGGGTGGAAAAACTGTAAAGGGTTGACCTCTTCAAAGGATGAGATCCAAAGACAGCAAACATACTTGAGTCTGTAAATTGAAAATGTTTAGAGTCAGTACCAGAGGTCACCAGGGGCCAAGATGTAGCTAGTAAATGTGAACAAAACATCAGCAGTTAAGTTTTGATCACTGTGCTCTACAGCAGCTTCAAGGACAGGACTTCTCGGGATCTCAAGTGCTGGAGGTCCAAGAGCTGGATGGTATTCTAATTCCATACCTCATCAAGCAAAGCAGATAGAAAGCAATTCAAAGTGCGATCAAATTAACCAAAATGTTCTGTTTCAAGTCTATTTAAAAAGAGGATTGAATAGTGATGGTCACAAGATTTCACCACCCTAATTCAAGGCTAGGACATTTCACTGTTTCCTGGCATAATTTAAAAATATTCTTGGGTAAGCATTTTATACTATTGCCTGGAGTCTCAGTTTCTAAACATGTGAAAGCAAATGCTCTGAAAGGATGGATATTAAGAACACCCAGGGGATCTTGGAAGGAGATAATGGTAACAATAAAAACAATGACATTTTTGTACGTCACTGAATTTCTGACTTTAATCCTATGTTTTACACAGATGCCTGCCAAAATCAGCCTTCCCTCCCCTGGCCTCCAATCCCTAGCACCCTGTTTTTAAAAGAGGAAAAGAAAAGTTTAGAGGGGAATCCTTGGAAAGGCTTTTTTTTTTTTTTTAAAGAAAGCCAAGCATTCATCCCAAGGCACTACATATAACCCTGTCACACCTGCCCATTTATGGGCACATTCGCAATTGCACATGCAGTGGAGGAGTGGTGGGGACAATTATTCTGTTTGCACATGCCTGTTTGCAGGTACAAATGGCAAGTTTTCAGATGCACCTGTTATGTCTAGAGATAACATTTTGGGCCATTATGTTATAGCTGCTAAGTGTTCCATGTATCAAATGAGGCAGTAGACTTCTGATACATGAATTTTAAAACAGGGTAATAAGTCAGATGGAGTAAAATTACTTTGGGTCATTATTAGTTATGGTTCAACTGCATAAAATTCTATACTGCCGATTGAGATTAGAAAATTACAGTGAGTTAAAAAAAAATCACTAAACAGTTTTAAAGTCTTTCTCAAAAGGGAAGTGCTAATTTACTTTTTCCTTAAGCAAATATACAAAAGAGGGCTAGATATTATCCTCAGAAAGGCAGGAGGGCAGAGCTGATTAAAATGTAAAATCAAATACAGCACAGGTATGACAGACACTGCTCTGGCTTGCTCTCTAAATTATGCGTCAATGCAAAGAAGAAGAAAGAAAGAGAGAATTTAGTATCTTGCACCAATTTTTGAAGCAGTGTTGGTAAGCAACAGAAACGAAGTGAAGAATACCAAATCTGGGGGCAAAGATGTTCATATACATTCTCAGAGTTCATATATATTCTGTGCTTCGGTGATCTATGCTCACTTGATTAGAAAGTAGACCCAACTAGAAGCAGTATTAATTTTTCAGCCATGGGTAAACAAAGAATATGGACTCTTCTAAGAAAAACAATTATGTCTGAAAGAGGATGCTTAGTGGGGATATGTCAATGATTGCCTACTTGAGATTGTCTTTAGAAAAACCTACAGAAATAATCTGACCGTATTTTAAGTGAGGCCATTTCTTTACTCTAGTTCTTGAAAGTTACAAGATTTAAACACTTAATTTTATTCATATCTTATACTTCCAGTCACCAAATATCCTGTAAATTATTCCCATTTTGGATGAGAAGACTGTTGGGTAGGAGTAAAGGACTTGGGTATGAATTCCAGCTATGGTCTTTTAAGACCCTGGAAAAGTCACTTAACTACTGAAGACCTCAGTTCCTCATCTGAGACCATATCCTGGGTGAGAGACAAGCCATATAGCTTTAGAACCATTATCCTGAGGCTGTGGCAAGTCAGTCAATAAAAAAAAAAACCCCAAAACACACAAACTCCCCCTGCCCCCAGCTTGTTATATCAGGCTGACCCAGAATTCACACTATGCTTCATATGATGCAGTGAACAAGGCCCTGAACTTGAAGTCAGGAAGACTAGGATTCAAATCCTATCTCTGTGCCTCAGTTCCCTCATCTGTAAAATGAGGCAATTGGACTCAATGACTTCTAAGGTCCATTCCAGCTCGAAGTCTATGATCTTATCTCCTATAATATGATCTACTTGGACTTTTGGTTTTTGTCATCTCATGGACCACCCTCCTCATTCTGTTCCCTTTAGCCTCTCTCTTCTATTTCTTGCTCTGGAAAGAATATTAAAATAAACATTATATCTTAGGTGAGTAATGAAGTAACACTGTATATCAAAATGATAAATTCATATGAGGAAATACATGAACTATGTAGTCAGGAACTATGGTAGAGGCATTTGGATGAAGGTCACTGGAGGAAGAAACAGAAATACTACTATAGTGGGAAAAAGCACCGGGACAGAAGGAAGAACTATGCAAGGAATTCAGGGAACAGAACACAAGCTTCTCATAGGAGCATGAAATAATAGTTATGGAGGACTTCATCTACACAGACACCTTGCTAGATAGAGCTCTCTCTTGACTAAAAGTAGGACAAAGGATAAATTCTTGACTTTAAGTCATTACTCCTTCTTAGAGTTTATAAAAGATAAAGAGGATAAAGCTAGATTTTAAGTGATTTTTAAGACATGATTTTAAGTGGACCCTTGAACAAATTTCAAATAATTCAAATTAAGATTAGATAGGATCTCATGGCTTGGATATTTTATTCAGTAAACTATCCCAATAGGGATAAGATATTTCTTTTCAAGTATGAAATATTGACAATACAAAAAAATTCTGATGAGGGAGAGAATGGGAAACTATCATAAGAATTCAAATAAGATGCACAAAGAAATTATTTACTTAGATTTTAAAAAGACATATGCAGACAAGTACCAGAAAAGGAAGGCAATTGAGGATGAATACAGAGGAGTATCATGATCCCATAAAAATAATGTCAGGAATGCAAATGTGGAGAAGGAACTAGGGATAGTAAGAGTGGCTTTTAAAGCTATGTTATGGACTAGAGAAGGATCAAAGAAGAAATAGGAACACTCTTTAAAGGGGATGAGACAATGATAAAGGATGATGGAGAGAATGCAGTCCTTTTCAACTCTTACTCTGTTTTCTATAACAATCTGGACTGGGGATGAAAGAACAAAAATAGTTAACAGAATCAAAACATAAGGTAAAGGAGGCTATTGTAAGAGAATATTTAGTATTTCTTTCATTAAGTGATTAAGGTATTCCTTGATTGCACACTACTATATCTAATGGGCCCTTGACCACTGATCATACTTTACTACTGCCATTTTCCTGCCTTGCTACTATGGCACCTCTGAACTAGACCTCCAGAGACTGTACTCTGGAGTCGCTCAGTTTTGGAACTCCCAACTCAGTGCTGTGTTGTCTTGACCCCCAGGAGCCTCATATACCTAGCTGGGGCCAGATTCCCCCTATTCTTTATGAATCCAGCCACATTGCTGCTATGTTGGTCCCCCTGCCTCAAGTCACTCACTCCTCACTCCAATACACTTTTGCTCAGTTGTCAAAGTGATAACTTTCTGCTTGATAAACTCTAGTAGCTCCCTATTACCTCAAGGATTAAATAAAATGCTTTGTTTGGAATTTGAATACCTGGCATCCTGGATTTGCAACCTGGATCCTTACTTTCTTTCCAGTTTTCTTTCTATTCTAGTCTTCTCTACAAACATTATGACAACGGCATCCTCACTGTTTCTTGCAAAGATATTCTGAGGCTATTTATTGGCTGCCCCCATGACTGGAATGCAGTTGTTTCTTAAATCAGCCTCCAAATTTCCCTGATTTCAAGACTTGGTTCAAATTTCACCTTCTACAGAAGGCTTTAAAGTATCTTTGCCCTCCTCCTAACTTATTGCCTTCACCTCAGATTATTTCCATTTTACACTATTCGCGCTTTCTTTGTATCCTGAGCACTTAGATTAGTGCCAGGCATTTAGTAAAAACTTAATGAATATTTGTCTACTGAACTCCCCTTTCTTCGCTCCTCCTGCCCCCTCACTTCTTGCTCTGGGCACAATAATTGAATCAATACTACCCTTACCTCTAGAAAGGGCGTGTCAATAATTTACCCTATCCATTGACCATTCCTGTGCCTTCTCAGACATCCTTCCCTAGTCACCATTCCTCTTAAGTTTTGTCTTCCCTTATCCTTACTAAAAGGACTATATGTCTTTTGTATTTGTAAATCCAGCACTTAGCACAGCACCTGGCACATACTAAGATATTAATAAATTATTTTTTCTTTATTCAGTAACTTTATTCAACAAGTTCAAGTTACCAGTCATTAACCAATTATAGTCTAGCATGCTAAAAGAATTTGAATATGGTTATTGAGCAGCTGTCAGTGATCTTTGAAAAACTGTTCAGAAAATTATAGGTATAATAGGTCCAGAGATAACCATAGATCCTGATTAAAAAAAAAATTAAAGAAAGTGAATTCTTTAAAGTATAGGTTAGTAAGCTTGTCTTATGTTCCTGATACTAAAAAAGTATGGTTTGTTAGCATTTAGAAAGGGAAGAAGTGATCATTTAAAAAGTCAACACAAGTTTATCATGCTAGTTAAAACCAATTTCCTTTCTTTGACAGGGTTACTACACTAGTCTGGAATGATCTACACCGCTCCCCCCCATCCATGTTGGCTTTTAGGTTGATTTGGAACTGACTAAATGACTAGATCCAAGCATTCATGACAAATTAATCAATGTCAATTTGGAGAGAGGTCTCTATTAGAGTGTCCCAGTGAACTGTTCTTGGGTTTGTCTGACATTTATATCAGTGATCTGAATGAAGGCATAGTGGCATATTTATGACATTTGCAGATGACACAAAATTGGAAGAAATAACTAATACTCTGGAAATCAGAATCAGGATCCAACTTGACAGGTTAGACCAATAGGCCAAATAAAAATGAAATTTAATAGGAACGAATGTTCTACACCGATTAAAAAAAAAATCAACTTTAAAAGCACATGATGGCTAGGTAACAATTTGTTAGCCAAGAGAGCTAGAAAACTTCAGGTTCAATATGCATCACCCTTGACATTGTAATCAAAAAAGCTAAGGGGATCTTAACTTTGGTTAAAGGATGAATAGTCACCAAGTATATATCAGACAGACATGATAGTCCTATATTTTTCTGTGTTCATATCCCACCTAAATTATTAAAAAAAATTCTATGTGCCACATTTTAAGTAAGACAAGCTGGAGCATTCCAGAGGAGGACAACCAGTATGATAAAAGGACAGGGACTAGCCAAGTGAGAATCTTTCAAAAGAGTTAGGGATATTTAGCTTTTGGTGAGGATGATATTTAGAAGAGAAGACTTAGGCAGGTCAGGTTGGTCATTTTAGGGTACTTGAATGGTTGTCAAATGTTCGAAGGATTAGATTTGCTCACTTAGCCCCAAAGGGCAGAATTACTAACAACAGGTAGAAATCAAAAGGAAGAAATCCTTCTAAGCCTCTCCAATTGATTTTCTATCCCGCTCACAACAGTAGTTGTTCCCAACTGTCTCTTTTCTCCCCGAACATCTTATCTTCTCAGTTAAGGATCCTGCCTTGCCCCATTTGCTTCAAGTTCACTCTAATTCCCCCCCCCTTCACCTCACATCTGCCTGACATCATTTCCTACTATCTCTGAAGTTCTTCTTCCAACTATGTGCAATCCTTTAACATACACCCATTAAAAAAAAACATAATCATTTACTTGATGCTAAGCATCTTATTGATACTAACATATTAAGGCAAATACATAAATAAAAACCAGACCATACTATACATATAAATCACATCATAATAAACAATAAAATCACACTGCTCCATGAACGAATTCAATAGCTATGGGGAAGAGTGGGCACATATTTAGAGTAATCTGGCACTGTGTGTATCTTTGTTCCCATCCACTCTGGTCTTTTCCAGAAGATAGTTCCTACTACCACTTCCACTCTCTCTAATCTTCAATTTCTCCCCATCTACTAATTCCTTCTGTGCTCCCTAAAAAGATGTACAAGTCTTCTGTATTCTTTAAAAAAAAAACCCAACAAATCTTCACTAGATCTTCCCATCTCCACTAACTATCATGCTGTATTTCTCCTCCTATTCTTTGCTGAACTCCTTAAAATAAACCACCTCTACCCTGTGTCTCCACTTTTTCCTCTCTCTCTTCTAAATCCACTGCAACCTGGCTTCAGGCCTTATCGCTCAACAAAATGTTCTCTCCAGAGTTACCAATGATCTCTTAATTGCTAAATCCAATGACCTTTTCACAATCCTCATCTTTCTTGACCTTTCTAGTATTTGACACTGATCACCACATTTTTCTGCATTCTCTTTCCTCTTTGGTTTTCATTTCTTCTCCTATCTGTCTTACTATATATTCCTTAGTCTCAACCATGTTACAACCACTAACTATGAATATGCTCTAAGGCTCTGTCCTGTGTCTTTATTTCTTTTCTCTATCCTCTTATTAGTGATCTCAATCTCTCCCACTGGCACAATTTTCATCTCTATTTGGATGATTCTCAGGTTTATTTATCTATCCCTGTTTTCTCCTCCATTTCAGTTCTACATTGCTAACCTCTCATTGGGGATTCTAACTTAAATATCCTAGTAGGCATCTTAAACTTCCTATTGTCTACCAGGGGTGGGGAACCTGTGGCCTCAAGGTCACACGTGGCCCTCTAGGTCCTCAAGTGAAGCCCTTTGACTGAAGCCAAACTTCATTTTTTTCTGTGAAGTTTGGCTTCAGTCAAAGGGCTGTACTTGAGGACCTAGAGGGCCATGTGTAGTCTCAAGGCCACAGGTTCCCCACTCCTGGAACCCACCCTTTTTCTGAATTTCTCTGTTACTCTCAAGAACATCTTCATCCTCCCAATTACCCCGGTTCCCAATCTCAGAATTACTCTGCACTCCTAATTCTCACTCAATCCCAACATCCAATCAGTTGTCAAATAATATTTTTTCCAATCTTTTTACACATTGTTTTCTATTGTCCGGTCATACAAAATTATTTGCTGTTCCTCACATAAGACATGCTGTCTCTTTTTCTTTTGCCTTTGTGCTGCCTATATTGAAAGGCATTCCTTCCTCATGTCCACGTTAGAATCTCTGACTTCATTCAAGACTCAATTCTTCTGTAGAAGTCCAATCCCCCTGATGCTAGAAGCCACCCTTCTAAGATTACCTTGTACCTACTTGTAAGACAAATAAACACAGCACACAGGAGGGCTGGCTAGCACAGGTTCACTCTTGATCTGGTCAGACAGAAAAGACACTAAGAAGGGGTTAATAATCTTACTACTTTATTCTAGTCTAGCATTCCAGCTTGTGCATTCAACCCCAAGGTTCCCCCTAAGCCTCAATGGGAGCCAGTTGAGGCACACATAGCATTTGTGCATTCAACCCTAAGATTCCCCATTCACTGAACAATGCCCACCTGCTTTATAGCGGCGACAGACAAAGAAGGCATATTGCCAGAAATAGCCTCACAAATTTACATCACCCCATCAATGGATTTCACTGCATAGCTGCAGTGGATATTTATATTATTTATCATTATATAATGCTGCACAAGCGTGGTGATGTTTTGAACCATAACTGTGGGAACTCATATCTAATACCTGGGAACAAGAGATTGCTATGGCTATAGATCCTGAGAAACTGAACTTTAGAAATAATAACAAAAATCAACTTTACACAGACTAAAATCCACATTACTTACACTACTCTACGTGTATATTGTTTAATAGCTCTGTGTGTCCATGTTGTCTTTCCCATTAGAAGGTAAGCTCTTCAGGCCCAGGGATTGTTTTCTCTTTGTATCCCAGTGCTTACAATGAGGCTTGGCACCCAGCAAGTGCTTACTAAATGATTTTAATCAACTGCTTGATGAACAGTTCAGTTCTTTGAAAAGAAAAATTTCTTAACTACGGGAGCTGTCTAAAAGTTAAATGGACTTACTTGAGAGGTAGGGAATTCCCCATCACTAGATGCTTTTAGTCAAGAGGCTGAATCACCACTTGCCAGGGTATTGAAGAATGGTTTTTACTCAGTGATAGGCTGAATTAGATAATCTTTGATGCTTCTTTCTACTTTGAGATTCTGTGATTCTACATGGAAAAGCTCCAAGTTTTTTCTTGTTTTCTCAGAAAATAATATTAGAATGTTCAAGTACATGGGATTTGACATTTTTTCTCATTTTTTCATATTTTCTGTTTAGACAATGGTTTGCTTCTAATCAGTTTTCAATTTTTAGCTGTTTTTCATTACCATCACCTTCATCATCAAAGAGCATTTGTAAAGTGTCTACATGTGTTACCAGTGTGAAACCTGTAGCAAAAAAAAAAAAAAAGATTTAATTTAATCTCATTCAGGCATTTCAGCTGAGTCAGGCCAATTTGGAAGTGGCTAAGAATCAGTAAGCTTGAATAACTACTGGCATCAACAATAATAATTATGGGAAAGGAAAAATGCAGTCCTGAGTCTTGAAAAACTAAGGATCTAAATAATATTTGACACAGAGAAGTGTACAAATAGAGCAAGAGTTGGGGATGGGAAATTGACGGGAGTCTTTAAATTGTCAAAGGACAGGAAAGTCATAGAATCACACAAGGTTAGAACTAGAAGAGACATGAAATATCTTCTAATTAAAATTCAAGATTTTAATCATGAAAAAACTAGGCTTAAAGAGGTAAACGTAGCCCTTAAAGTAGTCCTTGCCCAGAGTTGCTTAGTTAGTAAGGATCAGAGATGAGATTTGAACTCAGGCCTGACTTTAAGATCAGTGTTCTTTCTAATACCACCAAGATAATCTCTAGATATAATTAAAAATAAAAATTAAAAAATGATAGTTATCACCACAATGTCTAAGTTCACTGAAATTCAGGTAAAGGATTAGAAGACATAATGCATGATAAGAAATTTCAGATGCAATAGTGAGGTGAATTAAATTCACATCTTTTAACAGAAATCTCTGTGGCCCTCACTCCAACCAACACACACTGCAGTTAATGCTACTGTCACTATGAAACAAGGGATGATCTTTTCTGGCAATTATGCAATTAACTTGTACCACTAGTGCACTTTTGAAGAGAGGCATACCCAGGGGCCCAGCAGTTGACTGCTTTTACTCTACCTGACAAAGAACCCAGGCTAGTGGCCAAACAGTTAGCATAGAACTCTTCTTTAAAGGCTGGATGGTGGTGTAGTCCTTGTTATCTTTGTTATGGATTTTCACAGTTTTTATTCATTTGTCTTTTCTTAAGGTTTTAAGAAAGCAGAAGATTTAAGGAGGTACAAGTATCTGTTTCAAGCTACTGAAATCCAGAGTCCATCATACATCGACCAAGAATTATAGCTATACTTATAAATTAGTATATTCAATCCAGAAAATAAAGTCAGAATGCTCAAGTGCATGGGATTTGACAAATCAGTACTCAAACCTATCCAACCACTTGAATCACTAGACATGCAGTTCTCAAAAATCAATCAACAGACATTGTTGAACATCTTTCCACATCCAGTACACAACCAGTAAATGTATAAGACAGTCAATGTCCTCAGTCTTATAAAAAGAAGAAATCCCACAGATACTTCTGTTGAAGGATCTGAATCCTACATCATATAACCTATTTCTCATTCTTTTAACCTATGGTGGTGAAGCCTATTTCTCTCTTTGCCACAGCTAATTAATTTACATTTGAATTTCTTCATTCTTTTGACACTCGTGTGCCAAACACAGGTTTGGCACAATTATGGGAATCTCATTAGGCATCTCTGCCATAGGAAAAGCGTGGTGTTGGCAGCTGTGAGGTCTTATGGGAAAACAAGGTTTCATTAAAAAAAATGTATGTGACAGTCATATACACTCTACATATATAAGTTAAAAGAAGTTCCTGTTTGTATAAATGTGAAATTCTGTAAAAGAACTAATTAATAGTAAGTGAGGTTTTTCCTCCCTTCACCCAGTTTAAGGTCCTGTTAAGTATTTCAGAATTAGAAAATTAGGTACTTAATACAAAACAGAATTTCTGAGTTGGAAGAGACCCCAGGAGCCAACTAGTTCAAGCCAAAACATTTGAAAAATAATTCTACTGTAATATGCTTGATAAATGGCCACACAGCCTTTGTTTGAAGACCTTTGATGAAAGGGAAACCATGATCTACAGAGATGGCCCATTCCAGTATTAGACAGCTATGTTATTAGGAATTTTCCCCTTATATGAGCTTAAATTTGCCTCTTTGTGACTTCTCCCCATTGTTCTTAGCTCTCTCTTCTGGGGTCAAACAGGACATGTTTAATCACTCCATAGGACAGCTTTTCATGTACTTGAAGATAGCTATCATGTCCTCACTTTCCCTACTCCAACCCTCCCCCCCCCATCCCCCAGTGCTTTGTAACTTCTCTTTTCCAGCTATGCATTCTCATTTAGCATGATCTCAAAGTCCTTCAACATCTTCTTTACCTTTGTGTGAACATGTTCAAGCTTGTCAACATCCATCCTAAAAGGCAATACCTGGGACAATACACAGTACTCTAGATATGGTATGAATAGACAGTGGGACTATCATCACTTTATTCCTAGAAGGTATACCTTGCTTAATGAAACCTAAAGTGGTATTAGCTTGGTTGCCTGTTGACTTATACTGAGCTTGTGCAGTTCACTAAACCTCTCAGATATTTTTCATATAAACTTCTGAATAGTTAAGAGTCACCCATTTTGTATTCTTGAAATTGATTTGGAAACTCAAGTACAAGACTTTACACTTACCCTTTAAAATTTTCATCTTATTAGATTCAGTACAATGTTTAAGTTTGCCAACCTCTTTTTGAATGCTGACTCCATCACCCAGTTTGTGAACTGTCCTCAGTTTTGTGTGAACTGTAATTGGACATGCATGCTGTCTGTTGCCTTTATCTCAGTCATTGATAAAAATATCAAATAGAGTGGGCCAAGCACAGATCCCTGGGGCACTTCACTAGTGACCTCCTTCCAAGTTGGAATCAAGCCATTAATGACTATTCTTTAAGTTTGGCAATTCAACCAGTTCTGAATCTGATTAACAGTACCATCTAACTCACATCTCAATTTCTTCCACTATGATGTAAACAAAACAAAACAACTTATCAACTGTTTTGCTAAATCCAGATAAACTGTATTTATAGCTTCCTCTGACCTATTATCTGGTCATAAGTCTATTACAAAAGACAATAAGGATTCAAACATTCTAGAAAGGAATTTGAATTCTGTTAAGGAAGTAATTGAAAGATCCCACCACTAGGCATATAGCCTAAGGAGGTCAAGGGCAGAGAGAGATCCCATGTACACCAAAATATTAATAATAGCATTTTTTTGTGAAAGTAAAGAACTGGAAACAAAGTAAATGCCCATAGATTGAGGAAAGGCTAAAGAAATTATGGCACATAAATGTAATGGAAGATTGTACCACAAGAAATAATGAATATAAAGAATTCAAAGAAACATGGGAAGACTTATATGAACAGGATGAGTTAAGCAGAACTAAGAAAATAATATACATAATGATCACAACAATGAAAATGAAAAGAACAAAGAACTTGAAATTGAAAGCAGTGATCAGAGGCAGTGGAATACAATTTTCAGGAAGGCAAAAGAGCTCGGATTACAACCAAGGATCACACACCCAGCGAGACTGAGCATATTCTTCCAGGCAAAGAGATGGTCATTCAATGATATAACAGAGTTCCAGACCTTCTTGATAAAAAAGCCAGAACTCAATGGAAAATTCAACCTCCAATTACGAGATGCAACAGTGACTTGGAAAGGTAAACAAGGAGAACACACACACACACACCCTGCTATTTGATAAGAGCAAACTGGTAATAGACAAGTACAGGGTATGAGTATAAAATACACAAAATGATGATTTTTTAAAAATCTTGTTAAAAGCTACAAAGGGACTGGGTGAAGTGGAAAAGGGTAAATTATGCTACTCATAGAGGCATAAAAACTGTATAGCAGAAGAAAAAAAGGGAGGGTGTTGGGAAGCATAAGAGCTTTTCCCTCATTGGTTCTGGTACAAGGAGGGAATAACAACCAGTTAAGAATAGGATGCTATAGAGAAGGAACACAAAAAGAATCATTTTAGAGGGAAAGAGGGGAGGGAGAGGAGCTTCGCATGAGATCTGTTCCTGTCATTCTTGATGCGAAGAAAAAATAGCATACTTCATTAAGTATAACAATATCCTACAGGCAGTAGGAGGGGGAAAGGGTTACAAAAGGGGGGTGGGAGTGGTTTGTAGGGAGGGAAGTAGTAAGGGGAAAAGGGAAGGAAAAGGGAGGGGGGCCGAAAAGGAAACACTGAGGGAGGCAGTGGTCAAAAGGGAAACTATTAAGGGGGGGAAGGGAGAAGGGAGGGAAAATATGAACATTAACAGGGGCAGGAATAGGATGAGGGGAAAGAAACAGATAACAATCATAACTGTTAATGTGAATGGAATGAACTCTCCTATAAAATGGAGACGGATAGCAGAATGGATTAGAAATCATAATCCTACAATATGCTGTTTACAAGAAACACATCTGAAACAGAGGGATACACACAAGGTAAAGGTAAAAGGTTGGAGTAAAATATATCATGCCTCAGCTAAAGTAAAAAAAGCAGGGGTAGCAATCCTTATCTCAGATAAAGCAAATGCAAAAATTGACCTAATTAAAAGAGATAAGGAAGGAAACTATATCCTGTTAAAAGGCACCATCGAGAATGAAGCAATATCACTACTTAACATATATGCACCAAGTGGTGTAGCATCCAAATTCCTAGAGGTGAAGGTAAAGGAATTAGAGGAAGAAATAGATAGCAAAACTATACTAGTGGGAGACCTTAATCTCCCCCTATCTGAACTTGATAAATCCAACCTCAAAATAAACAAGAAAGAAGTTAAGGAGGTGAACAGGATTTTAGAGAGGATAGGTATGATAGATCTCTAGAGAAAACTGAATGGGGATAAAAAGGAATATACTTTCTTCTCAGCGGTTCATGGCACATACTCAAAATTTGACGATGTTCTAGGGCATAAAAACCTCACAATTCTATGCAGTAAGGCAGAAATATTAAACGCATCGTTCTCAGATCATGATGCAAAAAGAACTATATGCAATAAAGGGCCAGGGAAAGACAGACTAAAAACTAACTGGAAATTAAACAATTTGATCCTAAAGAATGAGTGGGTCAAACAAGAAATTATAGAAACAATCAGTAATTTCATTCAAGAGAATGATAATAATGAGACAACATACCAAAATCTGTGGGATGCATTAAAGGCAGTTCTTAGGGGAAGTTTTATATCCCTGAGTGCATACGTGATTAAATTAGAGAAAAGGGAGCTCAACAAATCGGGCATGCAATTAAAAAACCTAGAAAAAGAACAAATTCAAAATCCCCAATTAAATACTAAACTAGAAATATTGAAGACTAAAGGAGAGATTAATAAAATTGAAATTAAGAAAACTATTGAACTAATAAAATAAAACCAAGAGCTGGTTTTATGAAAAAACCAACAAAATTGATAGACCCTTAGTCAATATGATAAAAAAAAGAAAGAAGAAAACCAAATCATGAGTATCAAAAATGAAAAGGGTGAATCTACCTTCAATGAAGAGGAAATCAAAACAATAATTAGGAATTATTTTTCCCAATTGTATGCACATAAATTTGACAATCTTAGGGAAATGGATGAATATTTAGAAACATAC
This sequence comes from Petaurus breviceps papuanus, assembly GCF_028583685.1. Classification (NCBI taxonomy): domain Eukaryota; kingdom Metazoa; phylum Chordata; class Mammalia; order Diprotodontia; family Petauridae; genus Petaurus; species Petaurus breviceps. The sequence continues at coordinate 972,692 of NW_027185887.1, read as the reverse complement.
AAGTTGCCCAGATTAACCAAAGAGGAAGTAAATTACTTAAATAATCCCATCTCAGAAAAAGAAATTGAACAAGCCATCAGTCACCTCCCTAGGAAAAAATCTCCAGGGCCAGATGGATTCACTAGTGAATTCTATCAAACATTTAAAGAACAATTGATTCCAATACTCTACAAACTATTTGGGAAAATTAGTGAAGAAGGAGTCCTACCAAATTCTTTTTATGGCACAAATATGGTACTGATACCTAAATCAGGGAGAGATAAAACGGAGAAAGAAAATTATAGACCAATCTCCCTCATGAATATAGATGCAAAAATTCTAAATAAAATACTAGCCAAAAGACTAGAGCAACTTATCTTTGATCAAGTCGGATTTATTCCAGGAATGCAAGGATGGTTTAATATTAGGAAAACCATCAGTATAATTGAGCATATCAACAATAAAACTAGCAGAAAACACATGATCATCTCAATAGATGCAGAAAAGGCTTTTGACAAAATACAACATCCATTCCTATTAAAAACATTAGAAAGTATAGGAATAAATGGAACCTTCCTTAAAATAATAGGTAGCATCTATTTAAAGCCATCAGCAAGTATTATATGTAATGGGGAGAAGCTAGAAGCATTTCCCATAAGATCAGGGGTGAAACAAGGGTGTCCACTATCACCCCTCTTATTCAATCTGGTACTAGAAATGTTAGCAGTAGCAATTAGAGAAGAAAAATAAATCAAAGGAATCAAGTTAGGCAAAGAAGAGACCAAGCTATCACTCTTCGCAGATGATGTGATGATATACTTAGAGAATCCTAGAGAATCAAGTAAAAAACTGCTTGAGACAATAAATAAATTTGGCAAAGTTGCAGGATATAAAATAAACCCACATAAATCCTTGGCATTCCTATATATTTCCAATGAAATTCAACAGCAAGAAGTAGAAAGAGAAATCCCATTTAAAGTTACTGTAGACATTATAAAATATTTGGGAATCTACCTGCCAAAACAAACCCAGGATCTGTATGATCATAACTACAAAACACTTTTCACACAAATAAAGTCAGATCTAAGTAATTGGAAAAATACCAATTGCTCATGGCTGGGTCAAGCTAATATAATAAAAATGACAATTTTACCTAAATTAAATTATATATTTAGTGCCATACCAATTAATTTACCAAAAAACTACTTTATAGAGTTAGAAAAAAATAGCAACAAAATTCATCTGGAAGAATAAACGGTCCAGAATATCAAGGGAATTAATGAAAAGAAATGCTAGGGAAGGTAGACTAGCTTTACCAGATTTCAATCTGTACTATAAAGCAGCAGTCATCAAAACTACTTGGTACTGGCTGAGGAATAGAGGAGTGGATCAATGGAATAGATTAGGCACACAAGATTCAGAAGTCAACGACTACAGTAATGTATTGTTTGATAAACCCCCAGACCCTGGTTTTTGGGATAAGAACTCACTATTTGACAAAAACTGTTGGGAAAACTGGAATATAGTATGGCAGAAACTGGACATAGACCATTATCTAACACCATATACCAAAATCAAGTCTAAATGGGTTTATGATCTAGGTATAAAGGTTGATACTGTAAGCAGTCTGCTAAAACAAGGAATAGTTTACCTATCAGACTTGTGGAGAGGGAATGACTTTATGACTAAACAGGAATTAGAGAACTTTATAAAATGTAAAATGGATAATTTTGACTACATAAAATTGAAAAGTTTCTGTACAAATAAAGCCAATGTAACCAAGATTAAGAGGGAGGTGGGAAATTGGGAAAGAATCTTTACAACCTATGTCTCCGACAAAGGACTCATCTCTAAACTATACAGAGAATTGAGTCAAATTTATAAGAATACAAGTCATTCCCCAATTGATAAATGGTCAAAGGATATGAACAGGCAGTTTTCAGAGAAAGAAATTAAAGCTATCTATAAGCACATGAAGAAATGCTCCAATTCACTATTGCTTAGAGAAATGCAAATCAAAACAACTCTGAGGTACCACATCTCACCAGTCAGATTGGCTAAGATGACAAAACAGGAAAATGACAAATGCTGGAGAGGATGTGGGCAAACTGGAATACTAATGCATTGTTGGTGGAGTTGTGAACTGATCCAGCCTTTCTGGAAAGCAATCTGGAATTATGCCCAAAGGGCTATAAATACTTTCATACCCTTTGATCCAGCAATACCACTCCTAGGGTTATAGCCCAAAGAGATCATAGAAATGGGAGAAAGACCCATATGTACAAAAATGTTTATAGCAGCTCTTTTTGTGGTGGCAAAGAATTGGAAATTAAGGGGGTGCCCATCAATTGGGGAATGGCTGAACAAGTTGTAGTATATGCATGTTATGGAATACTATTGCGCTATAAGAAACGGGGAGCAGGCAGTCTTCATATTTACCTGGAGAGGCTTAAAAGAACTGATGCTGAGTGAGAAGAGTAGAACCAGGAGAAATTTGTACACAATTACAGACACAACATATGTGTGATGACCAACTTTGATAGACTGGACTCTTCTCAACAATGCAGGGATATAAGTCAATCCCAAAAGATGCATGATGGAGAGAAAAACCGTGCATCCAGAGAAAGAACTAGAAAGAACTAAATTTATATCCAGGTGGAAGCGAAATACCTGATCTTTTTCGTTCTCTTATTTGATTTTATGTCCTCTTTACCATTTTTCATTCCAGCTGGTACAATCTATCCTTATAACCTGACCAATGTATAATATGAAAGTATTTTCAGATCCTATACTTGATTATAAGCCGCCATTGGGGGGGGGGGAAGGGAGGGGGACAAAATGTGAAATTCAAGGAATTGTGAAATTGAATCCTGTAAACTAAAAGGAAACAAATAAATTAAAGAATTAAAAAAAAAAGAAATTGAAAGCAGTGTAATTATAATGACTGTCTGGCTCTGAAAAAGAGAGATGAGAATATACATGTTTCCCTTCTTTGCAAAAGTGGGAGACTATGTGTATGGAATACTTCATATACTTAATTATATTATTATTAATTAATTAATTCATAGACTTAATTAAAGAACTGGGTAACTCTGCTGAACTACCTTCTTTCTCTTAGTGGTAGATTTCTAGATAGGGAAAGGAGAAAGGATATATTTATAAACAAAGGTGATATTAAAAAAATTGATAAAATTTTTAAAAATACAAATCTTATAAAAAATAAGATTGGTCTGACAGTCTCTTCTTAATGAATGTAGGTTTATTCTAATCACTGGTTTTTTTTTTCAAATTAAATTTTTTTTTTTAAGATCTTCACCAACCATCCCTTTAAAAATACATTTTAAAATGTGGCAGGAATCAGATCAAGCTTACAGGACTACTGTAGCAAACTCCTTTTTGAAATCTGTAATATTTTCCCTTTTCCAACTTAGAAATACCTGTCCTGTTTTTGACAAACTTACAACAAAAGTGATTACATGGGCATATCAAAGATATCTGGTTGGATGTACTAAACAAATATTTCAGATTTTCCAAACCTGTATAAGCAAAATGGAGTCCAGAGGGGGTGTCTAAGAAACACATGGACATGTCTTGAGACATCTTATTCCCCATTGACTGGTGGACTTTCTTGTTTTCTCCATGAGTAAATTCGTCATTGGAAGATCTCATCATTCTGCAAACTGAATCAGTCTTGTTATTCATATCTCATCTGTAGCCTCTGCTTCTCTGATTAGAGAGTGAAGTCATATATTTCTCCATTGAAGAAGAGGGGATTGGACAGATATCTCCTCAGGCATTTCTTTTTTTTTTTAATTTTTTTTTAAGCAATTGGGGTTAAGTAACTTGCTCAAGGTTACACGGCCAGGTATTTCTGGGTGTGTGCTAAGTGTCTGAGCCCGGATTTGATCCCCAGGTCATCCCGACACTGGGGCCAGTGCTCTTACTCACTGTGCTACCTGGCCGCCCCAGGCATCTCTTTTAAACCAAACTATACTTGTTTTTTTTATTTCTCCATCATACCCTGACACTTTCTTCTTTGTATTTATATTCCCAGTGCTTAGCACAATGTGTAGCATATACTAGGCACTTAAACAAAAGTTTATTGACTACTGCCATGACATGAAATGACTTCTTTGTCCTCATATTCCTCTATCTTTCTGCACTGTTTCACACTGTTAACTACCCTCTCCCCTATAGTAAAAATGATTTAATTTACTTAACGGTATAATTTATAGAAAAAAAAACTATCAATGTTAAAGAAGGCTTTCTCAATGCATGAATGAAAAAACCTACATTAGAGATTTACTGAGTTCCAGCACAAAGAACACCAGAAATACAAATAGTAAGGTATGATGATCCATGCCTTCAAGGGACCTCCATTCAAATGGGGAAGATAGTGCCTATAGCAGAACTGTGGTCAGGGAGGGGGGTTTGGGTCTGGAAAGTCACAGGAATGGTGCATAAAGCATATTGATATGCTCGCTTCAGAAACAACAGTGATGTTGATTTGATTAGTGTTGACAGAGCAAGAGGTAGAAAGTAGAGGGAGGGAAGGTGGTAATGCTTGGTGGTAGGGCAGACAGCAAGAAGAAGGTTGGGGTGAAGCATGGTCAGATCTGGGATGGAAAGAAATTATTTCAGAGGGGGCTCCTGAGAAACACATAGACACAGTCTCTTCTTAATTCTTATCCTCCTTTACTTTTCTTCAGTATTTGTTGACCACTCACTTCCTCCTTGATAATCTCTCTTCTCTAGGTTTTTCTTCTGCTCTCTTCTGGCTTTTTTCCTACCTGTTTGACCTCTCCTTCTCAGTCTTCCTTTGTTGGTTCATTATCCATGTCATGAACAATAATGTGAGTATATCCAAAGGCTTCACTGTAGACCTTTTATGAAATCTATACTCCCTCTTACCTACCAAGATATATATATATATATATATATATAAATACAACTATAAACCCCTGTTTACAGAATTAAAGACCTAAATTAATGACCTAAAAAAAATTAACTACTCATGGGTAAGATGAGACAATGTAATAAAATGACAATACTACATAATTTAATTTATTCTACGTCATACCAATCAAATTACCAAAGGATTGTTTTATAGAACTAGATGAGTAGGGGCGGCCAGGTAGCACAGGAAGTAAGAGCACCGGCTCCAGTGTTGAGAAGACCTGGAGATCGAATCCTGGGCTCAGACACTTAGCACCCACCCAGGAACACCTGGCCGTGTAACCTTGAGCAAGTTACTTAACCCCAATTGCTTAGGGGCGGCCAGGTGGCTCAGCGAGTAAGAGCACCGGCTCCAGTGTTGGGATGACCTGGATCAAATCCAGGCTCAGATACTCAGCACCACACCCAGAAATGAATGGCCGTGTAACCTTGAGCAAGTTACTTAACCCTGATTGCTTAAGAAAAAAAAAAGAAAAAAAAAGAACTAGAAGAGTAATAATAAAATTCACATGAAGGCAAGCAAGGTCAAGAATCTCAAGGAATATAACAGAAAAAGGGTGGGGGGAAATAAAGGAGGCCTAATAGTGCCAGATATCAAACTATATTACAAAGTAGTAATTTTCAAAACAATTTGGTACTGGTCAACAAGAGAGAAAAATCAGTGGAATAGATTACACAGCAGGTACACAACAGAGTGAGACATGAATCTATTGGTCCAGATTTGACAAACACAAAGACTCCAACTACTAGGATAAGGATTCACTACTTGATAAAAATTGCTGGGAAAATTGGACAATAGCATGAAAGAAGTTAATTTTAGACCAATACTAAGAAAAGTTCTGAATGAATATGTTGCCTAGATATAAAAAGTCACATCATAAAAAAAATCAGTAAAACATGGGAAAAATTACCAAACCTATTGACAGAAGAAAAGTTCATGGCCATATAAAGGATGGAAAGGATCACAGAAGATAAAATCCATGATTTTGCCTACATAATATTTAAAAGTTTCTGTATAAACAAATCCAATAAAGCTAAGATTAAAAGTGATACATTTAATTGGGAAAAATCTTTGCTGCAAATTTCCCTAATATCTTATTTCTAAGATATATAAAGAACTGATTCAAATTTATAAGAATAAGATTGGTATATTGACCAATGTTATAAAGATATGAATAGATAAATCACTATGAATTAGAAAAATGAAAATTGAAGCAATTCTGAGATTTATAACCATCAGATTGACAAAGATGACAAAAGAGGGAAATCATAAATGGAGGTATGGAAAACAGGCACATTGGTTGGTGGACCTATGAATGGGTACAAGTGTTCTAGAAAGAGATTTGGAATTATACACAAAGTTACTAAACAGTATGTGTCTTTGTTTCAGCTATACCACCATTTCTAGGTACATAACCAAAAGAAATAGGAAACAGTCCTGTGTGTATAAAAATACTGCAACTTTTTTATGGCTGTGAAAAACTGTAAATTAAAGGGATGATAATCAATTAAGGAATGGTTGAATAAAGTGTAATAAAGGAATGTGATGGAATACTTTTTTTTTGCTATAGGATATTAGGAAACAGATGATTTCAAAGAGACGTAGAAAAATTTGAATGAAGTGATGCAGAATGAAGTGAGCAGAACCAGAACACTTTATACTGTAACTTCAATATTATAAAAATGAATAATTTTGAAGACTTTAAAAAACTGATAAAGAATGAAATGAGTAGATCTAGGACAACAATTTATAAAATATCAACAACAATAAATTTCATGTTTATTTAAATTTCTTCTAAGATAAAAACAACTTTAAAATCTGTAAAAACTATCATTAATGATAGTTTTTATAGATAGATAGATAGATCATTCACAATTCCAAAGAATTAATGATGAAATATGTTAGCTGCCTCCTGTCAGAGAGGTGATGGGGTTTAGGATGTAGAATGAAAACTACATGTTTCTGAACACAGCCAACAAGGGACTTAATTTTGCTTCACTTTTCATTTTTATTGCAAGGAATTTGTTTTTCTTTTCTCTCTTTTTTTCAATGGAGTAGGAGGTGGGAGGTAGAGAAAATGGATTTCTGCTAATTTTTTTTAAAGAACTTTAAAAAAAATAAATTCAGAAGAGAAAGTATCTAAGAGGAGAGGGTAGCCAATAGTGTCAAATACAGAAAGTTCAAAAAGGGTGACGACTGAGAAAAAGCTGTTGGATTTGACAACTAAGAGATCACAGGTAATTTTGTAAAGAGCAGATTTTGTTGAGTGATTATGTTAGAAGTCAGATTTGAAGAGACTGATAAGTGAGTGGGAAGTGGCAAAGTAGGAGCAACTGTCTGGATTTAGGGAAAAGAGGCAGTGTTTTTAATGACTCACTTTTCTTAAGTCATAGGTCTATCTACTTTTGATAATTTAATAGTTGCATGACCATAGGTAAATTTAATCTCTTTAGGCCTGTTTACTCAATTCTAAAAGTGGGATAATAATATCTTTAGTATGTTTTTCACAGGGTTGTAATAAGGTTCAAGTGAGATAATATATAAGACATCACACACTTTAAAAAGGTTTGTGTCTGGTATCACCATCATTATTAATGTTCTTATCATTTTCAATGGATTTCACACAGAAAAAGTTCTGAGACAAGTTGTTATCTTGTGATTATTCTTTCAGATTTAATGTTCTACATAAAATTGTACAGATGGATAAAATGACTGCTTATTATAATTGAATATAAGTATCACGATAGAGGTTAATCACTATTAGTAGTAGTAGTAATATGTAAACTTCAATATTCTTCTAGTTAAAAAAAAAATAGAAATAGATTTTCCCTTTTTGGTTCAGAAGGAAGAAGTAGACCAATGGATTGAAGTTGTAAAGAAGTAGATTTAGGTTTGATTTCAGAGAAAAAAAATTCTAACAGTTTATAACTACCCCAAAAGGTGGCTATGGGAGGTAGTAGGATCTCTCTAGCTATATGTCTTCAAACAAAGGCTGAATGATTACTCATCAGATAGAATGATAGAGAAAATTCTTTTCAGATACACAATGGACTACATGGCTGCTGAAATCCATTCCAATTCTATAATTCTGTGGTTCTCATCCCTAAGGCCCTTCTATGTTCTAAGTCTATTACCCGTGGATCTTTAGTTTCAATCTTTAGAAAATATTTAGAAAAAATTTAGACAGGAGGTAGCTAACAAATTTCGTCATCAATTCTTTTTGGAGGGCAATCGGGGTTAAGTGACTCGCCCAAGGTCACATGGCTAGTTTTTGTGTTAAGTGTCTGAGGTTGGATTTGAACTCAGGTCCTCCTGACTCCAGGGCTGGTGTTCTATTCACTGCACCACCTAGCCACCCCCCATCATCAATTCTTTAGAAAATATTGGGTGGAGTGGGGGAAATCACATTCATTGAATTATCTGGCTAATTTAAAAGGACATAACTTTTTCAGAAATGCTGATCCTCTCACTTTCAGAAGTTCTGTCATCATTTATTTCAAATCACTTCTTTTTTATGTTTGTTATAACTAATCAAATAATTTGACATTAAAACTTAGATTGAGAGAACCTAAATAACCTGTATACTTAATCAGCAATTTTATTTTTAAGAGGAAGAGATAAATCACAACAAAATGAGTGATCATAGGAATTTTTTTTTTAATGGAAATGGAAAGAAGATCTACAAAAACAACTTTCAAGGATATATTCTGGGGTGAGTATTTAACTGAAATACTTGACTTCCAATCCTTCACTTAAAATACAGTGAGCAATGACACTTAAAATGGTGACTTCAAATTTTTGAATTAAGGGTCAGTTATAGCCAGTATATTCTACCTACTAATTCAGGTAATTAATTTCAAAAAGTTTTCTTTGACAAAGTTTGAAATAAAAAGAAAAAAAATTCTGGCAAACATTAATTAATAAGCGAAATCAATTTGAAAAATCAATAAAACTAATTCTCCAAGCATTATTGTCTACTGGGATTTCTTTTTTTTGCATTTCATGGAATTTTTACCTTACTTAAATTTATTCTATGATGCATGTCATAAAATTATTCAGTTATTCCAGGTTCATAAATCAATCCTCACTTTCTTAGTTACAAATTAGAAGGTCTCTCTAAAGGGAAAGGTACCACTGCAGTGCAATAACGTGTCACTGATATTTTTTTTTCCATTTTGAAGGTACAATTCTACCTATTAATAAAGTGTTAGGTTTTACATAAAAATCTGAGAAAAAATATTACCTATTTCATTAATAGAAGGAAAACTGAGGTATGCTTTCAAATTTTATTAAAATGGTATTTACGAAAATAAAAAAATAAGGACAATATGATATTTAAAAAGAGACTTACCAAGTTTTCTCAAGAAACACTAGTACTTTTATTTATATCTATTGGCTTTTCTTAAACAGAAATGCCTCCCTGTTTGCCTGGAGTACAAGAATGAAGATTGGAATGGCATTACCAAATTAATTTCTCATTTGCAAAAGGGAAAAACGAAGATAGGAATATGCTATATGTAGGACCCTTTTTGAATGTCCATTTGATTATGGCCACATGAGTCATATTATTCTGCTAAGTTATTCCCTTACCTTATTTAGAGAATACAAAGGTTGCTAATAAAAAAAATTATGTTTGACTGTTATTAGTAAGAGAGATGGAAATCTTAATAGAAATTCTGTTTTTAAGTCCATAATGTAGTATACATAATTTGAAAAAGAAAGCAATATTCAATCTTCTGGCAAAGAATAATTTGTTATTGGTCAGCTGTTTTCAGTCACATCTAATTCTCTGTGACCCCATTTGGGGTTTTCTTAGCAGAGATACTGTAGTAGTTTGCCCTTTCCTTCTCCAGCCCATTTTACAGATGAGGAACTGAGGCAAATAGGGTTAAGTGACTTGCCCAGTGTAACACAGCTAGTGAGTGTCTGAGGCCAGATTTGAACTCAGGAAGATGAGTCTTTTTGACTCCAGGCCTGGCACTCTATCCACTATGCCATCTAGTTGCCCATACAGACTTATTACCTAAACTATTAAAAAAAAATAAACGTTAGGGGAGTGGAAGGAGGTATATCTAGGCCAGTGTGCTGACAACCAATAGTTTATCCTTTAATATAAGCCTAAAAAATGTTCGGTGAGTTAGAGAACTGAATCTAACTCAATATCCTCTCTGAAACATGAGGACTTTGGTAAGGATATCAATCACTCAAATAGTGTTTAATAGGTACCTACTATGTGTCAGGACATGTATTAACTATGTGTTAAGTAAGCACTTGGGATCAAAAACAAACATTCTATTAGGATAGACTACATGTAAGGAAGTAGAGATTTGGTCCCTGCCACCTCTATCCCCACCCCCTTCCTTCCTTGATGTACAACAGTAACAGAAAGCAAAGAGTAGATAACTTAAGAGATTAACAAGGTGTTAACACTGTGATCTCTCTCTCTCTCTCTCTCTCTCTCTCTCTCTCTCTCTCTCTCTCTCTCTCTCTCTCTCTCTCTCTTTCTCTTTGCTTTTTGGAGGGGGGAAGGCAGGGCAATTGGGGTTAAGAGACTTGCCCAAGGTCACAGGCTAGTAAGTGTTAAGTTAGATTTGAACTCAGGTCCTCCTGACTCCAGGGCCATGCACTAGTCACTGCCCACCTAGTTGCCCTCTACTGTGATCTCTTTATAAAGTGTGAACAACTTTTTTTTCTGAAGGAATTCAAGAAAGCTACCTCATGAGCAATAACTGGCACATGTTTGCAGGGCTTTAACTTACTAAGCATATAGACAAGTCTGATGATTCTGAGGAGTACAGCTCAGGAGCTGCAGGAGAACCTATAGACAAGAGAACCTTGAGGGGAGATGGGGACTTTTCCAGCCATGGGAATAGAGGTACTCACTCAGAGAACCAGCCAGCTGGTTCTAGCAATCTCTAGGAATCCAAAGTACAAGTAAGGCAGCCTGTGAGAGCTCAGTAGAGGAAACCAGGCTGTCCTAGGCCTGTGGGAGAGAGTGAGGACTCTCCTGGGAGACAGGATAGATCCCCAGGCCCTTGGCTCTAGGTGTGGTGAGTAACCTTGGCCGAAGGCTCCCTACATGCACATCATCATCATGGTTTGTGCCCATTCTTTCCATGGAAACAATGTGCAATTGTGGGAGAGTGTTCTATGGTTTTGTGAGGGGCGTATTTAGTAGCTGCTGTTCTTTTTTTTTTCCTTTTTTTTTTCTAAGCAATTGGGGTTAAGTAACTTACTCAAGGTTACATGGCCAGTTATTTCTAGATGTGGTGCTAAGTGTCTGAGCCCAGATTCGATCCCCCAGGTCATCCCGAAACTGGGGCCAGTGCTCTTACGCACTGTGCTATCTGGCCATCCCAAGTAGCAGCTGTTCTGATTATGATATATAAATGAATATCTTTGCAAAGAGCTAATTTATTATCTAATTGTTGATTATTAATGGGAAGTTCCTTGGTAGGGGGCTTGTGCTGGGAAGTAGCAGCCACTCTATGGGATCCCAGACAGCAAGTGCAAGCTGGTGGAGTATCCCTGAGGAAATGCCATATACTGAATAAGCATATATTGCGTGCACATGTGTGCATTCTCTCTCTCTCTCTCTCTCTGTCTCTCGCTCGGAGGTAATTTTACGAGGGAAAGCACTAACAGTTAAAAGAATGAGGAAAAGTTCTTAAGTAAATTTCTCCCCATTTCCTTCTCTCTGCTGAGTAAACACACACTAATCAGAGAGCTATATGGATATATCTTTTTGCCTTCATTTTTAGCACCTGACTATCTAGGAAGCAAGCATGCTATGTATGGATCAGGATCAGTCACAGAACTGTCAAGAGACCTTGGAAATTACCTCATCAAGACTCCATTTTACACATGAAGAAAGTGAGGCTTAGAGGCTATGACTTGACCAAGGTCACACAAGCAGTAAGGGGCAAAGTTGGAATAAGAACCCAGGTCTTTGGATTCTAAATCTAGAGCTCTGTTCACTGCACCTTGGTACCTTCCACAGCAAGTAACTAAAGGGTTGAAGTTACAACAGGACAAGAGGTATGGCCCAGTGGAATGGATATTGGATTTGGGAACAGGAGGACCTGGGTTTGAATCACGATTGTTAATTACTACCTGTGTAGTCTTGGGCAGGTCACTTAACTTCTTTATCTGTGAAGTTAGGGGGTTCGATTAGATGAGTTCTCTTCTAGTTCTAAATTTATGAACCTGTGATCCCCTGAGTCTCAACATGATCTTTTTGGTATTTTTGATGTTTTTATTACTTGAACTGGATTCTCAAGTTTTGTTGTCCTGCATTTGCACCCTCTTTCCCTCTCTCCATCCCTCTCTCTCTCTCTCCCTCTCTCAGTCTCTCTCTCTCTCTCAATTGATTTAAGACAGTATCAGTCAATTAAAAAAAAAGATGAATTTGGTTAATCTGGTATGGGCAACATTGTTTCCCAAATACACAAATATACTTCCCAATTCCTTCCTCTTGTGATTATATTTAATTCCAAGGCAGTTCAATCATTGATGAAGAATATTGTAGGAAATGGGAGAAGAAAAGGTTTTTGGGCTACAAATCATATATTGTTCTCAGTCCCAAACTGCACAGACCATTTCTAACACTTGTCTAAAAGGCTTTTAATGGCTTTAACTACAATGTCACCTAACAGATCAAACTGAGAGAAATCTTGACTCTTACGACTCTTTGAAAAGAGTAAGAGAAAGAGAAAGCTATGTGGATGGGACTCCTAATGGGACAGTAGTATATAGACTGCTCTTTCTCTTCATATGGCAGACTTAGTGACTTGGGTGGCTGTGAAGTATAATGCAAAGAGTAGAGTACTGGTAGTCAAGGGACCTAGGCTCTGTGGTGGCCCTATCACTTACTAGCTGTAGAAACTTGGGTCAATTAAAAAAAAAAGATCTCTTTATGTGTCAGTTTAAACTGATGATGTTGGATTAAATGATCTCTAAGATTCCTTCCAGTTTTAAAATCTTATAAATTATATGAAACCACTTAATCTCTCAGCAACAAGGTAAGCATTCTACACATGGAGTTGGTTATTGGTCCATGAAAATATTACCTGTAGGAACAGAAGTCCAAACTGAAAGGGTCAAGAAATTTTTACAGTGGTAGAGGGGACAGAGTCTTGGACTCAGAATTAGGAAGACCTAAGTTTAAATTTTGCCTCAGACGGTTCCTAGCTATGTGACTGACACTGGTCCAGTCATTTAACATCAGCTTCAGTTTCTTCATCTATAAAATGGAGATAATAATAAGCACCTACCTCACAGATTTGTTTTGAGAATCTAAGGATATAACATATGCAAAGCTTACAAACATTAAAGTGCTATGTAAATGTTATTTATAATAATGTTAGTTATTTTCTCCAATTGATCTTTCCAATACGGCTGTCATTTATTAATAAGATTGTGGCATTTCCCCATCACTATCCTTTGCTGGCATTTTAGTGATGAAATGGGTCCTCACAGGGGCAAATTCTCTGTCAATTCTACAACAAAATTCTCCCCAAATAAACTGGACAAATGTTATATTGTAGATCTGGAGATTAATGGGCTGATTTCGTAGGCACTGCAGTTCAAATGGATTTACAGCTACCACATTTAGCCCGGTGCGATTTCAAATAGAATTACTTCTGATGAATTTGAATGGAAATTCAGAAACCATTAAAACAAACTGTGTTTAAACTAGTTGGTTCATCAGAGGCAAATATTGTGCATTAAGATGGGAATACCCATTCATGGAAATAATGAAAAGTGACATCAATATAATAAAATCATTACAGGTCTACGGATTCTGGGACTTAAACAAGCGGTAGTCTTGCTTCTTTTAACTGATTAAATGTGCCCCCTTTTCCTCCACCCCCATTTATTTTTTGATCTGCAATTCAAAAATATCTCTGTTTGGTTTTTCAGCTTGGAAACCTTATAAAATAGTTCCATATTCTGGACATTAAAGTTTGCCTTTCTAAGAGGAATAGGGATGCAGGGGTGACAAGTATTATAGCAGAGAACAAGCAGTGCAGCAAAGGAACTAGTTGGATCAATTGATGCTCACAGACTCTAGCATTCATAAAACAGTCACATGAATAGCACTGTGGAGAACAAAAGGCAATGATGATAAAATTGGGAGCTTTTGTTTTATAAGGCTGGCACAGATGGGCCTGGCATGCTGCACACTTCATTTCAGAAAACCTCAGCCACAACCCCATTGCATCGTGTTTGCAGACAAGGGGTCTAAGTGCAGGAGGGCAATGACTTGCCAATTGTTTAGCTGAATGCCCCAACTTGAGCCAGAAAAATGAATTTAAACTAGTCCCATCAGATAAATGGAGTGCCTGGAATCCTCTTTAAACAATGTATATTGAGTGGTTCTGCTATTAACCTGCATTGTTTAATTATAATGAATAACTTTTCATTTCCATCCAGATGACATACAGTTCTACTTGGAAACTTTCTGGTGAGACTGTCATATCTGAACATTACATTCTTTTTTTCCCTCCCTAAACGTGCTCAAAACAACATTACATTCTCAATTCAGGCACATATTGCTGACAGTGTACTCTTTTGCTTTACAATAATATACTAGAAGAAATTCTTTGCTATATCAGGATCTGCCCCCAAAATATTTACATTGACTGCAGCTGTGGAAAGAGTGAATACCCAGAAAACATTCTGATGTTAAAAATCCATCTTGAGTTTAATATTTAGGATTAGATTTCTGGTCATCTTTAAAAGGAAATAGATAAAACATACACACGACAATGACCATGTTACACACACATATGTATGTATTACATATTTAATAAATTCCTTTCTTAGAACTTGTTGACAACATAGTTTTTTAAATGAATTTTTTTATTGTGACTAGTTCATAATTTGGTAATATTTCAAATAGTACATCATTAGGGCATTAGGTGCTCATAATCTAGTGACCTGAGTTCTGACAGTTGAGAGGAAGTTTGGTCTACTAGAGAGATCACTGGATCTGGAGTCAGTAGAAGTCTGAGTTCAAATTTTACCTCTGACATTTACTTAGTTCTATGACTTTGGACTAATTTCTTATGTTCTGAATACAGGAAGAAAGCAGTATGAAGTATTTCTGAAAGTGTCAGAATTCCATTGTCAATTTCTGGCCAAGCCTTGTATAGTATTCATGAACTCCCAAAGGACTGAAAACAGTGTTTGAGGGTCCTTACTCTTTGGAAGTTTCCTGTGGAAAATATATTATTCTCTTATGTGCATTCAAACACACATAAAGTCGTAAACAAGCTCATTTCCTGTACCTGTTCACAGGCCAAAGGCTATAAAGGAAATTCCCACTTGTTTTTTAATGTTATATGCCCCTAAAAAAAGCAGCAGCCCACTTATTGGGTAAATCCTGTTTCACTTAGTAGTACAACCTGAGGGAAAGAATATCTGAAGGAAGGAAGGAAAGGCATGGGAATCCTCAATGTGCTTTTTCTTTGTACAAAGGCTATGTTTTGCTTGTGTGAAGTGCATATCTGTGGTGGACAGTAATCAACATTCTCCATAGTTGTTACAGCAGCTATCAGTAAGTAAGAAAGCAAACCTAGTGGTTTGGAAATTCACTACTATTGCCATTGATTAACAGATCAGCTGGTTGGTTCCCTGGTGAATATTTTCTAAGCACTGACAATTAGTCATTCAAGGCACTGTCAAAATAGCTGTCACAATACATTAAATATCAATTAGAGAAATTAAACAATTAACTAGTAATAGACTGAACTGATAAAGAATTAGGAAACTGTTACTCAAATGGAAGTTTCCTCACTTGCAAGAAGGTCTTTAGTGGCAATCCAAAGGGCTCTGTCCCTTGCCTTGTTCTACTCAACAAATTGTTCCATTGAGTTAAGAGGGAGAAGGTAGATGCAAGAATCCACAGTTAAAAAAGATATCAAAAGGAAAGAGAGACAGGTAGAAACAAAATAAGATTTAACAGGGATAAAACTAGGGGCGTGGTACAAGGGCTAGTTATCAGTAGTTCATTTGGAAAAATCTGTTGTTTTCACTGATCTCAGGCTAAAGACAATAATTCTACACAGCATAATGAAATAGAGGGGAGTCTTTATATGAGGTAAAAGGTTGGAATAGATGATGCTCCTAACTCAAAATCTTTAACTTCCCGTTGTTTCATACAGACAGTATGCCACTGTGGGCAGGATACTCAATTGGAGGGAGAAGACCTAGGTAGATGTCTAGTGCCAATATGCAACTTTGAGCAAAACATTAAGTCTTTAAATCTTAGCTTCTTTTATAAAATGTGGGGCTCTATTCCTTGCTAAGCTAGTTAACTACTACCTAGAGTTGGAATGATCATATTCATAGGAAATCTCCTTGTAAACTGTAGAATTCTATACAAATGTATGGAATCTTATTATTCTTACCTTACTACTAAATCAACAACACTTCAAGACATGAGAATCCCTTAAACTGTTCTGAGTATTTATATTTATTTTCTTTTTTTTTTTTTTATTAAGCAATCAGGGTTAAGTAACTTGCTCAAGGTTACACGGCCAGTCATTTCTGGGTGTGGTGCTGAGTGTCTGAGCCCGGGATTCGATCTCCAGGTCGTCCCAACACTGGAGCCGGTGCTCTTACTCGCTGAGCCACCTGGCCGCCCCTAAGCAATTGGGGTTAAGTAACTTGCTCAAGGTTACATGGCCAGGTGTTTCTGGGTGGGTGCTAAGTGTCTGAGCCCGGGATTCGATCTCCAGGTCTTCTCAACACTGGAGCCGGTGCTCTTACTTGCTGTGCTACCTGGCCGTCCCTTATATTTATTTTCCAGAGACATAAAAAACACTATGGCTCACACAAATTGAAAGTCTAACATATTCACAGGTTTTAGATATCAAAGTCATTAGGTTAACCAGTTCATTTATCCTGAGCCTTGGATTCTTCATCTGTAAAATGGGGCAAAGAGTACCTATTTTGCAGGTTATTATGAGGCTCAAATGAGATAATATATAGAAAATACTTTATAAACTTTAAAGCATGAGGTTATTGTTATTATGTGTTTTTACTAATACAAAGATCAAGTGAAGAGAAAGATTACAGAAGGTAAAGATATGTACTCATGTCAAAGACCTGTGATTAAATGAAGGTTTATTAACTATAACTTAGAGAGTTGCCAGAGACTCAAGAGAGTTTAACTTATTTGCCAATGTTCAAACCACTTCTGCAGTGTCAGAGAAGGGATTGAATTCAGGTCTTCCTGATTTAACTTCGGCACTCTTTTTACTATGCCAACCTACCTATCTATGAAAGGGCATATCATGCATCCTAAATGTTATAAGATGAAGCACAAATTAAGTATAGCCCAAGAAAAGCTTTTATTGTATCTGCTCTAATATCCATATCACTCGAAGACAGAAGGAGATTATGTTACCACCATTCTATGTTGACCTTATTTTGTTCAACCAGATAGGTAGTTTCTCTCCCAAAAGAATCTGGTTTTGGATTATATTGGGTCATGGATTACCTAATGGTTAACTTTGTATCAAGTGTCTATTAGATGGTTAAAATTTTTGTCATTACTTTACTGGTTTTTTAAACCTTTTTCATACATCTTTAACTTGTAATAAGGTCAACTTGATTTTTTTGCTGTGGATTTTTTCTTATCACAAAAGTTTTTAGTATGCTCCAATTCAGGTTATATGAGATAGACATTCACATAGACATTGGTATTATGAAAACTTCATGTGAATTGTTTTTTATCATCATAATCTTGCTAGGATAGATTTCTGGTGCATTTTTGCCTCGTGGTTCTATTCTTAACCCTCTCTACTTTGAAAACATACTTCAATTGCTGTCTCATTCAGGCAACTGAGGCCTCCATTAAGCAGTCCTTTACAATTCCCTTTTGTGTGCTCTCTTCTCCCACTGGAATATAGGCTTTTTTAGGGCAGGGACAATCTTTTTGCATATATTTTTGTCCCAAGGACTTAGCACAGTGCTTGGCTCATAGTAAGCACTTATGACTAAAGAAAAAAAACTAAACTGAAACTAAACTTAATTTTTTATTTCCATTAGTTTCTCACTTGTTAGACTCAATATTACTTATCAAGAATGAAGAACAGAGTAATGGCTTTAGTTGCCATTTCATTTTTACTAAGTTAGCTTTGGTCAGACCATCACCAGTGTAGACCTTAGGTTGGTTTCTCTTAACTCTGTGTCTCATGAGTGTGACATAAAATTGATTACAATTTTGGCATGATATATAGAAGGCTAGACTTGGAGTCAGGAAGACCTGAGTATTCAAATCCTACCTCAAACACTTACTACTACCTTTGTGACTATTTTTCTAACCTCTAAAGTAGAGATAATAGCATCTACCTCAAAGGTGTAATATAATGAGGACTAAATGACTCAACATATGTAAAGTGCTTTGGAAACCTTAACCATCATGTAAATGTTAGCTATTGTTGTTGCTGTTATTATTTTGATTATATACTGGCTGTATAATACTCTCTTCTTCCTAGGTTTTCAGGGTATGGAACTCTGCTGGTTCTCCTCCCTTTTAGAACTCTCCTTCTCAGACTCCTTTATTGGATCCTCAACCACATTATGCCCTCTACCCAAAGGTGTTCCACAGTATTCTTTTCCAGGCCCTTTTCCCTGTATACATTTTCACTTAGTGATCTCATTACCTTCTATGGATTTAACTGCCATCTCTATGCTGATAGTTCTGAAATCTATCTATCCTATTTCAACTTTTCTGCTGACCTCACATATCCAACTGCCTTTCCAATATCTCAAACTGGCTGTCCAGGAGACATCTTAAATTAAACATGTCCAAAGCAGGACTCCTTATCTTTCTCTCTAAGTCCTACCTCCCTCCCCATACCACCATGTACCCACACTTCCCTATTCTGTAGAGGGTAACACCATTCTCCCAATCCCTCAGGCCTGTCAATTTCACCTCCACAACTTCTTTTGTACCCTCCCCCTTCTCTCCTATGGCACCACTACCACTAGTGCAGGCCTTCAACAGCCCATGCCTGGACTACTGCAATAGCCTGATGGTGAGTTTGACTGCTTCAAGGATCTCCTTGATTCCAAACCATCTTCCATTCAGTCAACAAAGGGATTTTTCTAAACCAGAGGGATTTTCTAAACCAGAGGTCCACTAATGTCATTCTTACATTCAATAAACTTGAACAGTGGCTTCCTACTGTGTCTGGGATCAAATACAAAATGTTCTGTTTGTTCTGTTTTTAAAAGCCTTTCATAACCTCGTCCCCTCCTGTCTTTCCAATCTTCTTTGCACCTTACTACTTGCCATATATTCTTCAGTCTGGTGACCCTGGTCTCCTGGCCATTCCAGGAACAAAATACTTCATTTCACAGCTCCAGACACTCTCTCTGGCTGTCTTCCATGCCCGGAATGCTCTCCCTCTTCAGTTCTTACCTACTGACCTCCTTGTATTCATTTAGGTCCCAACTAAAATGCCATCTTTTACAAGAAGCCTTCTTAATTCTAGTGTCTTCCCTTTGTTAAATATTTCCTATTTATTCTGTATGTAGTCTGCTTTGTATATATTTGTTTGCATGTGTAAGGGTTATGGGATATAAAGATCTTCCATGCCCCATTAGACTTGCTGACGTAGCAGGAAGGGGCAGAGCAAGAGGAAGTGGAAGCCAAGCTAGAGTTCCTGCGGTGGTTAGCAGTGGCGGCGACGGCAGCAGCAGCAGCAGAGGCAGCGGAAGTGGCAGCGCGAAGCCCTTTTTGAGTCAGCCAGAATTTCTGCTAAGGACTCCTGCTGAGGACTGCCAGGGGCCGGAGCTGCTGGGAGCACGCTTCCGTGTCCACTGAGCGGTTGCTGTGAGTGGGGAGAGGAGGACCTTTGCCTGAGGTAGCCTGTTCTGTTTTAAAGGCTTGAGAATGTGGGTGCTTTCTACTTTATCTACCTGTGCCAATTTCATAACTACTCTGAT
This sequence comes from Petaurus breviceps papuanus, assembly GCF_028583685.1. Lineage (NCBI taxonomy): Eukaryota > Metazoa > Chordata > Mammalia > Diprotodontia > Petauridae > Petaurus > Petaurus breviceps. The sequence continues at coordinate 952,792 of NW_027185887.1, read as the reverse complement.
GGCTTTCACTTTCTGGTTTTGGGACTCAGTCTTTTGGTATTTTTAATAAATTTTCTAGCTTATTCCTCCATATAGCAAGGCTGATGTATTTTGTGATGGATAATTACATCAGCATATCTGTAATTTCCATAGGCATTGTGAATATGGCATTGCTGATACAGCATGTTATCTGCTCTGTTAGACTGGAAGCAGATACCAAACTGGGCCCAGTACATGTTCTTGGCACATGGTTATTTATTAATTAATTTCCCAGTGCTCTAGGTTATAAAGAAGATGCCCTAGTAGATGTAGATTCCCTATACTACTAAGATCACAGGTTCAGTACTGGCAGTCAGCTGGTACAGTGGAAAAGAAATCTGGGTCCAGAGACAGGAAAATCTCAGTTTCAATCTACCTCAGTTACTTACTAGCTGTGTGACTCTGGGAAAATCACTTAATCTATCTCAGGCTCAGTCTCTTCATCTATAGAATGAGGATAATAACAGTATCTATATCCCACAGTTTTTGTGAGTACAAAATGAGATATTTGTGAAGGGTTTTGTAAACATCAAAATACTATACAAATGCCAGTCATTATCACATCATTCCTCTTATGTAATTATAAAATATTTTTCTTGAACTTAAAAAACATTTTCTTGAACTGGACCTGTGATTTTACCTGGGGAGGTAACTTAATGAGAAAGCTTCTACCAAGCTAGATTTGTGACTTATAGTCTTAGTAAATTGTCTGGTGCAACAAATGTTTAAAGTGACTTGCCCAGGGTCATACAGGTGGTATGCATCAGGAGCAGGACTTGAATGCTGGTCTTCCTGATTTTGAAGCTAGCTCAAAATGCTAAACTACAATACTCTTTAAATGCCACACTCACTGTGGTATATTCAAAACTGGTATTTGTATATTAGAATTGTATTTTGAAGGTATCATGATGTTGATCTCTTGGTAAGAGAAGGCATCTGGCCTTCTGTACAGCTTCCATATTTGTTATCTATAAGGAGTATATGTTATTTAAGGAAACGGCCACACAGTGTGGCAGCATTGTGTTATGATTGGCAGAAGGGGTCTATTTGTAATGTCTCAGATAAACACACTGAACAACCATACTGACAACTCATAATATTTCAGATTGTGGTTATCCAGTGATAACCACACCTTGTGTGGATTCTTACTACATAGTTAACTCCTGACACCAGCCATCAAGGTAGTGCGCAAAGACCTACTGCAAATCCTTAATAGCTGAAGTGGTTTGAAAAAAGGAAAGAGTTAAACAGAAACCCTCACATCTACATAAATCTCTGCCTTTTAGAAAGAAGGGAAGTGAACAGTTTAAACAAAGGGTGCACTAAACTTAACAGGTGAAGTAGGAATCTTGGGTTTCCAAAAAAGGTGGATTATTTTCCCCTTACCTCATTCTTATCAGTCACATGACAAGAAAAAAAAAAGATATAATCTTTCACGAAAACCTGAACATAGAATGCTCATATTTATGTATTTCAGAGAATTGTTGTGGTTCTTTTAATGTATCTTCCTTTGCCTGACCTATCACCCTTCATTAGTGTGAGCAGAAAAGGTAGAACAGCACCCTAAGGACTTTCTTAGATGATCTTTTTGACTACCAAAGAAATGCATGCTCCATATACTAAGGCATTTTATCCAAGATACCATAGGCTACCTGTAGGGTAAAATAGGAGAATTTGGGAAGAAAACAGGCTTACCACTTAGAGAAAATAAAGGCAAAAAGGAAAGATTATGTATTTCTAAGATGTTTTCATTGTAACATCCATTGAGAAAAGATTAATATTTTAGTTCTAAACATGTCAAGATGCTTATTGGTTTGCCTTCATGTTCGGCAAAGCCAAATCCAACTGTACACAGCTCATTTACTAAAGCCTGAAAACCCAACTGATTAAAAATAGAAATTTAAACAACAAAGTTCCCTCTAGGGAAATACAGAAAATGGGGACTCGTCTTCATGCCTGTAATTTTGAAACTATAATCTGTACCAACTCAAATTACTATCAGATTTTCTGAAATCAAATGTCAAGAAAGAATCTCTCTGTTAGGGATTAAAAAAAACAAAACACAACCCACAACATCTTGGCACCTCCGTTTGGTAATTGGTTAAGAGATAATGTGCAAAACTCCAAACTTTCAAGTATTCATAAGATATAAAAAAAAATCGTTTTAAAACAAATGATTTGACAGCTGCAAATGCAGGATAACACCTTGTTGCATTATAGAAACAGTGTGGATAATTACTTTTTTTCAAAAGGAAGGGCTCTGTGGACCAAGGTCCTGTCTGAATTTCCCTGCAGCACAGTTAATGTGCAATAATACAAATCCTGTTGTCACATCAACCTAAGTCTCTTTATCATCCGCACATCACCAAGAATGATGAGAGACGTCCCATGATTCTAGCAGTCTTCCTTTGAAGGATCCACATGTTAATTACTGCACTAATTATGGTTTTTGAATAACCAAATGAAGTAAGCAGTCTATGGGAGGTACAGGCATAAACCTAAGACCGAGAAAATACTAGTTACTGAAGTCATCAGTGTACTCTGACATATTGAACGTGCTTAAAAGAAGTAAAAGGAGTAGATTTTTAAAAGACAAGCATCTTAAATAATTAGAGTTCCATGCAGGAAAAAGAAACATTATTTCTCAATGGCAAGTGAATTTAAACTGTTATCTAAAGATCTGAAGGTAAGCCTGCTTAAACCACTGCTTCTTCTTTTGTTATTAGGAAAACATAATTGTTCCAAATAATTAGCACCAGAGTACATCACAAGCTGACAACAAAATTATAGAAATCTTCATATTCAGATCCGTCTAGCTGGCTATTAGGAACAGTTTCTGATCATAACCCATTAGTTGAAGTGCTGTGAGTTCCTGATTGCCACCAAATAACCTCAGATATCTGCCTAAGTTAACAGCCTCTATTTATTCAGAATTTTCTTGACAGTAAAAATTGCTTAGGATTTTTACAGCTGCCACACAAAGGAACAGTATTCTATGTGTGCACTTGGAAGATTAGGTGATATAATAATTGAATTGTGGATTTTAGACATGCTTTTAACTTGGAACTTTCTAAATGAAAACCTACAAAGGCATTTTTCAGTTTGTTACAATGGCACCATCATGTTTATTAAAAATTAAAATGAACTCACTTCATATCTTGTGATGTCCATGTTAATTAAAGATTTTTTTCTTTTGCATAACCACCTTTTTTAGTTCTCTTTCATGCTTAACGTGGATGGATCAAAGAGTTTTCGATTTGTATCTTGCTGTCTAAAGCTTCATTTTAAAAACAATATTCCCTTTTGAATGAACAATGCCAATGTACTTTGTAGCCTGAGACTAATTCATTTTAAACTAGCTAACTAGCACTCTATGCACCATAGGAAAAGAGACAAAAGAAGCACAGTGAATTTTAAAAGACAGTGAACAAAATTACCCACTTGACAGAGCTCCCTGTATTAACCTCCCAAGAAAAAAAAGCCCAGATATGGTGGAGGAAAGCTGCTGGTCTGTTAGTTACTTATCCAACTGTCAGGAGTGGATTATTGATAATGTAACATGGTGAAACTGGAAATTTATTTAAATAATCTAATAATTTAGTAATCTATAGTGCTATTTGAAGTTACTTTGAACATTTCTGCGTGATAATAGCTTAGTTTATGAACCTTCAAAGCTTTGTGTTGTATCCCACAAGGGATAACTTTGATTACTCTAGTAATTAATGATGTTAGATAGTAATATGGATTTTCTGTTCAGATTTGAGCTTGAAGTTAATTAGTCTTCACGTTATGATTTGCTGATTAATTATGGATATTTAGTTATAAAGAGGGATGTTAATTATTAATATCAAAAAATCACCTAGTGTAATTAACTAAAACTTTGACGTCAGTTAAAATTCCCAATTGGGCATAACTTCCAAGATTATCAATTGCAAGGAGGAGAAAAGCATTCTGTTGGCAAAGGGACATGTTCTCTGAGCACACAGGGAGCAAATTTTATTCTTACTTTGTTAGTGGATGGCACTTGCTACAATGTAAGCAAAGAAACTGAACTGTTGTCAAGGTATAGATCTCTGTCTTTCATAGAATATTCTCACAGTGGGAGAACCTTATCTCAGAAAAAATGTGCTATAAAAGAAATTCCGGTATGAGTCTTAACTTGGTGTACTGTTGAAATAATGTCTTAACCTTAAAGCTGTAATGTTCTCTTGTGATTGATGGGCTTTGTCAGTTCTCATGTTAAACTCTGGAATGAACCTCAGAGTTGCTACAGATATCTTTATTTTCAGCAGCTGCAGCAGCAGCAACAGCATTTAGAAATATGAAGGCAATATTACAGCACAAGTACTAATTAGTGTTCTAATTCACATAACTTAAAAATCACCTTTGTGGTTAAAAACACATACACACACAAACATGCAGAACCATTTCCTCCTATTTTTTTTTCCTAATCTGTCAGAAGACCCATCTTACTGTCATCAGAAAGGGGAAGGAGGGAGCACGTGATTAAGAAAAGGGTTAAACCCGAAAGCATCATCAGTACATCAATGTCCTGGAATTTACTCGGGTAACACAGACTCTGAACAGGGATCTGTTTACATTATCTCTAGATCATCTTGACAATATTTATTCTCTATTTACCTAAATGAGGCAATATGATGATATTTATTGCTCAGAATGGCTAAATATAGACTTTTCTTGAGCACTCAGTACCATAGTGGGAGGTTTTGCTCTAATCTACATCTTTAAACTGACAAGCTGGAGAATTCCTAATGAATGCCTCTTTTCATCTGGATGTCTGTGTGTATTTGACAGTATAAATATTTAGCAATATCGGAGTCAGCTTGTGATTTTACCCAGATGGACTGATTGATGCCTTGGCTTGACGTTGCCAAAGACAATCCATGTAGTTATATAAGCAATTTCCCTCTTACTTCCTAAGAAGCAATTAGGTGGCCAAAGGCAGCAAACCAAAAATAGTGGAAATACTTCTGGTATCAGCTGACAACTCTGAGGGATAAATAAAATATGGTACTTAAATTATTACCACTTTACTTTCATGAATCATGGGATTAAAGCCTTCACTTCTAAAGTACATATAAATTGCAGGGTTTCTTATGTCTGTAATTTGCAAGAATCTAAGTTAAAATACCAGTTAATCAGTCAACTCACATTCACCTTGGGAAAAGTACCACCCTTTCTTGTCATTTTTGTAAATTGCATGCCTAAGCACCAATGTTATTTTGAGAGGAAAGACGCTTGTTGTCAATAACATATATTGCAGTCTAGTTAAAACAACATTTGTTAAGGTTTAATCGCAAATGTAATCCACTTTTAAAGTTTAGACAGAACACTCAGAGAAATTCAAGGAACAGATAATAAATCATTTTCCCTATCCTGGGTGTGAACAAGGTAGATCTGATTCATCCAGGTATATTGTTTTTTTTTTATCAACAAATGATGTAAATTCTTTCTTTGAGAATAGTAGAAAGCTAAGTCAGAAATTAGGAATTGATATTTCTCCCCAGTCTCATTAAGGTTATTATAGATTACGTTATTTGCTCTTATGCAAATCACAATCAAAATGCCAACTAAAGAAGGCATTTATAATCTCCCCCATATCAATCCATCCACACAGCATTTCCTCACAAAGTTTTTGCTACAACACATAAGCATGGCTTTTGGGGAATACTCAATGTCAGCTTTATATTAGCTATGTATTGTTTAGCCTCCTCAGTTTTACATGGTGAAAATGCCTACAATGATTATGTCATGTGCTTTTATGCATGTTACTGCTCTGGAGGAAAACCATTCTCTTATTTTTGGTAACAGTAAAATTCACATATTTCAGCCATGTTGGTGATCTCCCCTCCTTTTACTTTTGTTGGTTTCTATTAACTCATCTCACTCTTTGTATAACCCATGCAATAACCCGGGAAAAAGGGCAAGCAAGACATTATTCTTCCTGACACTAATACCTATAGATCCTATTCTACGGTGATTCCTCTTCCTATCACAAGATATCTCAGCTAACAATTCTAAAAACTCAAGAACTGGCATTTGTAACATATTCCAGAGGCAACTGGGATGCAATGCCCAGTGGTAATCAGACACACACAACAAGGTTTCAATGGGACTGGCTGTCTAGTTATAATGTACAGTTGCTTTAACTGCAGTACACATCAGCCCCTGTATATTTGTGGCCATGACAGTTTATGACACATCATCATCATCATCACCACCACCACCATCATCATCATCATCATCATTCTATGACCTGATAGCTGTCAAATAAAAATAAATGTACATTGTTTTCTATGGATCAGTATTGATTAGTAATAAACTTGTTATTGACCAGCTATAGAGTGCCAAGGCCTGGAGTACAATGCAGAGGTCTCTCCTCACTCCATCATCACATGCCACATTTCAATCATTCAGCATAGAGTCACTGTGTGCTTTTGGTCTGATGGTTTCCATGGTTTAAGGGGGGGGGGGCGGTTTCCAATGAAAATGGTGAGAGAATGAAAGATGATCACTTTCCTTAAGCTAACAGACAACAAGGGCTTTGACATTTGTTGGAAGAAGCTGTGTGTGCAAATAAGCCCAATGATTAAGTACAATGTACACGGTTCAGTCTGGTGCATAGGTTGCAGTGAGAAACGACTGGATGAAATGGGCAAAGTTTTGAATAAACTGCATTGTTTTACCAAATGTCACCAGAAAAAAATGTATTAACTCTAATCAGCCAAAATGATGTGATTCATTGCTTAATTTCAGGGCACCAGGCTATAAATTATATCAGGCCTGCCACAACTAATTTTTGCAGTGGTGTGCCAGAAGACAAATGAAATGTCCAAGTGGCTACAAGTGAAAAGCTTCCATCTTTCTTCCATGGCTGAATATTACTTACTCTAATGATGTATAATAGCCTGCAACTACACTTAACCTGAACATTAAATGGCAGCACAAACTGTTTACCCAGAGTTATGAAGAAGAAAACAGCAAATCAAGCCAAGAAATCTAAAGTGTGTACATTAACCTCCCACATGCCAACAGAATTCCCCCTACAGATGATGTATAGCTATGTCTCTAAATTGTTCCCCCCCCCATAATAGTGTATGCTTCAAGTATCTAAAATGTCAAAGTATGTGTGATAAATTGATGCCAAAATGTACCTAATTAATAAATCTGATGGTGTTTAGAGCTAAAAAAATTCCAGTTATGTTGTTAATGAAACTTCAGCTATTAAAAATAACTATACTCTCCATCTACTGATATGAATTTAATTTTTTTAAAAATCCATTAAAGAAGGAAAAATACAAGCAAGATAAATGAAAAATGTTTATAAATGTCTTCTACATCACTTTTAATGTTTGTACAAAGACTTAGCATGAATTAAATAGTGCATTTGTTAAACACTTAGATTTTCTGTGTGTTCACCTTCTATAGCACTACAGACATTTTACACTCAAAATCCCAGGAGATGTATATATGAATCTAAGATCTAAGAATATCAAGATCTATATATTAAGATGTAAAGATATCAAGATCTAAAAGTAAAGCTATTTTAAAAGTTTTCAAGTATGCAAAGATAATCTTTGATTATCAAAAGTATGGGAAATATGACATATCTAGTAGTTAAAGCTCCTATCATCAGATAATATTAGATAAATATGGTGAGAATATAATAATAATGCTATTTTTCACCATACATACTATACATAATAAAGTTTAATGTTGTTATTTTGGGAGTGGGGCCAGAGGAAAAGTAGAAGGTATTAATTCTTATTGCTCTCTTTCTCTTAAAGATGATATATCCCAAGGGAATCCATTGACAGAAAAACTGAAGACAGAAAATTCTACCCTTCTGAAACAAGTTTTGGAGAATCTGATTAGGTCTCATGCTGCAATGCTAGGTATTCCATTTTTGCCAAAGGGCCAGCTATTATTATTAACGTCATTTGTCTGAATCATTACTCTGCACCTTGGTTCAGCAAACACTATGAAGATGGCATGGTAATAAATGACCGCGGGATTCTTTCCTGCTTTGGCCTGTTTTTATCTGCCACCTCTCTACCGTCAGCTCTATCTTTCTGAACCTCTCTGAATCCCCAAAAGGGACGGGGCGTCTATTTGTTTTCCACTAGGTTACCACTCTGTCTATTGCTGTTTGCACTAAAGGGTAAGAATTCAATTCATTCTTGTGACATAAAAGCACTGATACAGTAAATTTTTTGCCCAAGAGAAAACAAAAACAAAGTTGCTGAATATGGGATAAGATGTGAAGCACTAGCATATATATGTGAAGGAGCTTTCTGAAGCAGTCTTAGTTACTCAATGCTATTTTTCTCCCTGATATCTAGTCTAGACAATGAACCTCAGTTCTAAACTTGTATTAACCTTTTCAAACTGCTGTTTAGTAGGAAAACTGTGATTGCATGGGAGGGGTTAAACAGCCAGCCCTGGTACATGGTACTCCTAAGTGTCAGGGGAAGAAATGGAAGGGAGAAAGCCAAATTGTGATAAAAAGCAAACTTTTGAAAGAAAAAGGTGATAACATTAGGCAGTTTGATGGAGAATTAGATGGGAGGTGATAATAGTATGCAGTTAATAAGTAAGACTATAAACATGTTAATAGATAAAAACGGAACTTACATTAGAATAAGGGCATAAGAATATTCACTAAATTTAGTTCTCTTGCTTGCTGAATTTCATACCAATTCATTTAATTTTCTTTATTCCTTAATATGAAAAAATAATTAATTTATAATCCAATGAGTCGATCAAAACTGAGCACAGGTACAATTTTCATATGCCATACAACTCCTATTACTAGTTTGTGTATAATTATTTAGAAAGTGTTGCAAACAGTATTTCATATAAATTATGTGGCATGAGTGCTTTCCTGATTTAAAAAAATGCTTCAGGCAATTTTAAAAAATCTTTCAGAAACTTTAGCATTTAAGAGCTTCCTCTCAACCCAAGATAGTTTGTGTAAGAATTTCATTCTATCTTAATATTGATACATACTTATATTCAGTCCTCCGTTTACAACATTCAATTTCAATGTCCTAAAATATGTAAACACTTCATACTGTGGGGAATTTAAATTATGTAAATGTAGCCATGGAGCTTACTTAGCAGTAACTTTTCATTGCCAAAGGCAAAATGTTTTCCTAGATACACTTCTAAAAAGTGCCAAACTCTGAACCCCAAAGAATATTGCCAAATACTTTTTCATTCTCAGTCCAAGTCTTAAAAAAAAAAGCCTTAACACAAAATGAATCTCAAATCCTATAATTGTCCATAATTCCTGGAACATTACCTTGTGTACAACTTTCTTTATTATTGAAATGTTCTATAATCCTGCCAGAAGTTAAGAAGTTATCGCTTGAAAATCACTGGCTAATCTAGCCACTAAGATGGATTTTTAATGAAAGTTTAATGAATGATAAATACTCGTTTCTTGATAAATGTTTAATTATGCCAATAATTACCAACTGCTGAAAACTACTGTTGTGTTAATAATGGCATTTTAGTACACAAGCAGTTTCATGAGTCATGGTGCTGTTAAAGATCAGAACTCCATCTGTCTAATGCAAACTAGCAAAACAAAAGTCTAATTAATATTTTGATCAATTTTCTCCACACCCTAAGACTATCTATGTCCTTGGGGAAGGGGGGGAGATTCTTATTATTTTCTCCTTTATCAGGAATAAGGGGGAAAGGAAGAAAAAGAAAACCCTTAGAGCCATTACATTTCAAATATAGCTAAAGCAAGGAATAAAAATAAATAAAATATTGTTCAAATGAATATGATTCAGTAACATTATTACATTAATTTTATTTATTTACTATTTAATAACACATTTTAAAACAGCATCCAACACATAATCTCATTGGTCAACAGAATCAATTGGAATGGAAGAGTCTATTTCCTTTAGGATTCTTGCTTCTTCTTTGCAGATCAGTAATCCACAAACTAGGGACATACTCCTACCATCTCAAGACCATACCCTGAGAGCTATAAAATACTATTTGTAGAATGACATATCTCTCAGGTCAGGCTCTATTGACAGATGAAGACACAGGTAAGTTTACCTTATGTTAAGAAGCTAATACCACTGCTACTTGTAGAAGGGAAAACAAGGAAATGATTGTAATTATAGGAGACAACTCTTCACTTAGACATCCTAGGATGCCATAAAGTCTCTTACAAAAAAAAAGTGTCATTTCCTCTTCAGAAGGCTAAGAGACATGGCATTAGGAAGAAAACAGTGCTGGATTTGGAGAAAAGAGAGATAAAAATTCCAACTGTACAACTTCTATTTCTACTGTGTGGGACTGGTAATCAATCAATCAATGAGCACCTACTATGTGTCTGGTACCATGCTAGGCATTGGAGATACAAACATAAAACTGAAACAGTCTCTGCCCTGAAGCAGCTTATATTCTATGGCAAAAGACAATATGCACAAATGTTAAGTATATAAACTCTAGGGCAACCAGGGGGGGAGGGGTAAGAGAGGATTCACTAACCCACATGAGTTGGGTTTTGAAAGAAACAAAAGCTTTTAAAAGACAGAGGTGAGGTGGGACTGCATTCCAGGAATGGGAGACAAGGAGGCAAAGGCAATGAGGTGGGAGATAGAATGTAATATGGGACAAATAACATGTTGGCCAGTGAGGTTGGGTCATGGAGTTCGTAAAGGGGAAGTAATACATAACAAGGATGGCAAGGTAATCTGGGTAAAGTTGTGAAGGGTTTTAAAAGCAAATAAGAGGAGTTTATAGTTGATCCTAAAGGCTATAGGGAATTAGTGGAGTTTACTGTGCAGGAGAGTGACAAGTCAGATATGGGCTTTAAGAAAATAATGAGCAGCTACGTAGCTGATGGATCAGACAAGGCAACAAACTGAGGCAGAGAAACCAATTAGGAGCTTATAGCAATAGTCTAAGAGAGAGGTATGATGGCCTGAACTAGGGTGGTAGCCATATGAATTGGGAGAAGCAGATAGATGTGAGAGATACTGTACAGACAAAAAAAAAAAAGGTAAAATTTGGCAAATGATTAATGGATATTAATACCTGTGGTACCTACCTAACAATGCTGTTATGAGGATCAACCAGGATAATGTATGCAAAAGGATTTGCCAACCTTAAAAGGGCTATATATAAATGCTAGTTATTAAGATAATCAGTCTCATTAAAATGGAAATGCTAGTCTTTCAAAGTTACTGTTGAGATCTGCTCAGTGGAGGTCAGTGCACATTTGTTCATCTCATATATATGACTCCCAAATTCTCTCTCATCCAACCTATCCAATAGGTGGAAAAACCTTACTTTGGTCTGAAATTTTAGCTGTCAATGTAGCATGGCATCATTTATGTTGCTGCAATGGTTGAAAATGATGTCCATTAAAAATTCATTGGAATTATTAGAGAGCAAGTACATCATTATATTTCATGCATATGTCAGCAGAATCAAAGAAAAGAAAAGTTGGAATGGACCTCAGAGATAAACTAATCTAAGAACCCTAACCCTTCTATAATAATGACAGGCTGTTATCCAACCTCTGCTTGAAAATTTTCTGTGAGAAGGGACCCACTACCTCCTGAGGTGGTCTATTTCACTTAATGTGTTAGAAGTTTTTCACAGCAAAAAAAGATGAAATCTGCGCCTCAAATATCTACCTATTGACTTTACTTCTGACCTCTGGGAGAAAGACAGTCTTCTCTCCTCCACGTGACAACAGTTCAAATACTGACAGAAAGTTATTATGCCTAGCCCCTGTTCCCAAGTTTACTGTTTGTCAGGCTAAACATCCTCCTATGGCTTGGTTTTAAGCAAATAATCTATAGCAATTAGACCATGACACTAAAATTATCGCAATAATATGAAAGTTTTTTGCACTTGCCACATTTGTGAAAATATTTAATTCGTTGACTTTGAAAGACACTTTTCTCCTCTAGATAATGTATACGTTGTGAATAGGACAAATTGGGGAAAATGTATAAAATATCTAGAATAGATAATAAATCAAATGGTTATGTTTTCAAATAGTATTTACATAGCATATGTAAAAGATTTCTATATAAGGCTAATTTCTAGGTCATATATAGTTTGTTTCATTTTTTTCCCTAAGAAACTTTAACTGTTGAGAGCTTAGTATTTCCTGGCTACATGAGAAATAGGGATGGTATTTCCCAGGTATTTCTCTTGGTACTTTAGACCAGAGGTGTCAAAGTAGAGGCCCAAAAAACTCCCCAGTGCAGCCCAAACTAGATTAAAATGTAATTGGGAACTGTTTAACAAAAATAAATGAAAATACAGGAAATTAAATGAATATGTAGTTGGCAGGGATCTGTTTCTATGTGAGTTTGACACTGTTGGTCTTGATAACTTTCCAGAGCTTTAAGTTGTAGGGAAGGTGCCAAAATATTTTGGTAAAAGATGATCCCTATATCACATTAATCATAGGTCCAGTCCCCTTCCCTATATATGAAAAGTATAGTAATATCCCATAGAAACAAAAGAAGTAGTATTAACATACTGAATTCTGTTGGAAAGCTGGTAATTGTTTTTTTATGGATTGCAATTGACAGCCATTTCTTAGTCCTTGTCCTTCTCAACTTCTCAGCAGCATCCTCCTTGCTTTGCTGACCATTTTCCCTGGATACTTATTACCTTTTTGTTTTTTGGGACATTGCTGTCTCTTGGTTATTTTGCCTGTTTGATTGATCTTTTGTAGCTTTGTTTCCTTTGTTGACTCATTGTCCATGGTCAACCATCCCTGGATGTGGGTGTCTCTAATGCTCTGTCCCAGGCCTTTTTTTAAAAAACACATCTTGGTATAATCTATTAGATCATGTGTTCACTTATCTCTATTTAATAAGAATTTAATAAGAAAATCTAATTTAATAAGAATAGATGCAATCTCTGTGCCAGGCAATTTGCCCCATCTTTATGGAGCTGAATCCCAGGTCTATTTATCCAGCTATTTTTTTTTCCCTAAGGTCTAGCCTTACATCAACAAGTGCTTACTGGACAGCTCCACATGCATGTTCTGTTGTTATTTCAAAATAGAAAATGAACTTCAATGTCTTGTAACCTAAAGTTACCCCTCCTCCAAACTTCCTTATTTCTATTGAGTTCACTACCAACCTTCCAGTCACTCAGTCATCCTTTCCTCTTTCCATTATTTCAGCTCACATATTTACTCAGTTTCTACAACTTGTCAATTCTACCTCCATAATAAGTCTTTGTTTCCTCTCCAGTCAAACCTTACTGTATTTCAAATTCTTATCACTTTTTAATCTCGCTTTTTCCAAGTCTTCTAATTGTATTCTTGGCTTTCCTCTACACAGTTACCAAAATAATCTTCCTAAATGACATGCCACTCTCTTGTTCAAGAACCTAATAGTTTTCTATGGCCTTGAGGATAAAACATAAATTTCTCAACTTGGCATTTAACGTCTTGGCATCTAAAACTCTCTGGCCCTGGTTGACCTTCCCAGGTTTACTGCCCATTACTCTTCTTATGCCAGATGGAGTTCTGAGTTCAGGAATGAGTACACAGACCAATTTAACTGACATGTGAAGCACAGTCAGTCCTCCATGACTTGACCCAACAAATCAATTAATCAACAAATACTTTTAAAATGTCTATGATGTTCCAAGATACTGTGCTAGGTGTTGGTGATAAAAGTACTAAGATCAAATTATTTTTATTTTATTTTATTTTTTTAAAAGCAATCATGGTTAAGTAACTTGCTCAAGGTTACACGGCCAGTTATTTCTGGGTGTGGTGCTGAGTGTCCGAGCCCGGGATTCGATCTCCAGGTCGTCCCAACACTGGAGCCGGTGCTCTTACTTGCTGAGCCACCTGGCCACCCCTAAGCAATTGGGGTAAAGTAACTTGCTCAAGGTTACATGGCCAGGTGTTTCTGGGTTGGTGCCAAGTATCTGAGCCTGGGATTCGATCTCCAGGTCTTCTCAACACTGGAGCCGGTGCTCTTACTTGTTGTGCTACCTGGCCGCCCCGATGAAATTATTTCTTTTTACAAGATTCCATTCCAGTGGAAGAGATAACAATAAATATAAGTATATACATCATAAATATAAAGTGAACAGATATAAAAATGTAAAGTAGTTAAATTAATAAAAGATAAGTCTGGGAAAGGTAGGTTACTAGCAGTTGAGAGGCATCAGGAAGGAGTTCATGTAGAAGATAGTGCTTAAGTTGTCTATTAAAGGAAGAGACTCTATGAATAGATGTAAGGAGAGAGGGCATTCCAGGCATGTGGGAACAGGAAGTATAAAGTATAAAGATATGGAGATGTGAGATGGGATATTGAGTGTAAGGAACACAAAGAAGGCTGGGTTGACTGGAAAGCACTTCAGAAGGAAGAGTACTATCTATAGAGGCTGGAAAGATAGGTTGAGGCCAGGTGGTACAAGCCATTAAAAAGTAAACAGGGAAGCTTATGTTTGATTCTTGAGGAAACAAGAAGCCACTAAAGTTGATTAAGTGAAGAAGTCACATGGTCAGAACTGTATTTTAAGAAAATTACTTTCACATAAGTATGTAGGATGAAAGTGGTGAGATGGAGAGCAATTAGGAAACTGTTACAATAATTGAGCTCAACTTAACACGCACTAATTAAGAATCTACTATGAGCTAGACACTGTGCTAAGTGCTCGAGATACAAAGAGAAGGCCAAAACAGTTTGTGCTCCCAAAGGAATTCATATTCTAATGGGGAAACAATATGCAGGAGGGAGAAGGGAGGGTCTATGTTAGAACCTCACAATTAGGATCTGTGACATGAATGATGAGAAAGAAAAGAAAACTGAGAAGAGATCAGGAAGGTAAAAGGAAAACCAAGAGATTTTATGCTGGAAAAGGAAACGATCAAACAGAGGTGTAGTCAATGGCAGGTAGAAGGACCATCTGGTCCTAGGGGAATAGAGCAAATGAGAGATAATGTCTAGGTGCTTTGATATGAAGGGGCGTTATTTTAAATGACCTCAATTTTTTTTTTTTTAGTAAAGTAAGAAGCAAGGTTCTCAGGTGAGAGAAAATGGATAAGGGAAAGTTATGAGAGGCATGAGGAGGGGAAGGAAGGTCTGGAATACCTTCTGTGGGTTGAATAGCATGAATCTGTAATGTACTTAGTGGTGAGATTTCTTCCAGCAGCATTCAGTGGCTTATGACCCAGGGCAAATCACTTAACCTGTTTGCCTGAGTTTTTTCATCTGTAAAATGGGGATAATAATAGCACCTATCTCCCAGGGTTGTTATGATAATAATTGAAAAGTACTGACCGGGGGTGGCTAGGTGGCACAATGAATAGAACACTGGCCCCGGAGAGTTCAAATCTGGCCTCAGACACTCAACACAAAAACTAGCCATGTGACCTTGGGCAAGTCACTAAACCCCAATTGCCTTCCAAAAAGCAAAAAAAAGTACTTGTGCCTGACACATAGTAGGCACTATATAAATATTAGCTATTATCATAATGATAGAAGTAGAGGAGGTAGATGGTGGTATTAATACCAGAATGAATTGTGGCAAAAGATGAGCAATGACAGGAAGGAGGGGCAAGGAATTCAAGAGCAGAGGACATTGCAAAGTTGTTGTTGTTGGGTCATGTCCAACTCTACATGACCCCATGGAATATATCCATGGGTTTTCTTGGCAAAGATACTGGAGTGGTTTGCCATTTCCTTCTCCAGTGTGCCTTATTGCTATTTTACAGATAAAGAACTGAGGCAAATAGGTGTTGAGTGGCTTGCCCAGGGTCACACAGCTAGTAAGTGTTTGAGGCTGAATTTGAATTCAGATCTTCCTGACTCCAGGCCTTGTGCTCTATCACACCACTGGGCTACTCATACTGTAGGGTAGAAATGTCTAATTGCTGGGTTGATAATAGAAAGGGATAAAAAGTGAAATCTGAGAAAGTATTGAGGGGACTGGAGGTTCAAGTACAGGTTTAGGAGGGGTGAGACATAAGAAGGGATGAAATGATAGGTTATAATCAGGTAGGTAAGCGTCAGCATTTGTAATTGGGTAAGGGGAACACTTGTAGGTAATGGTGAAATCTAGAGTATGATCATCAATTATGATTAGCTAAGGTGGGGCAAAGGAGTAGGTCATGGATTTTAAAAGACTGAAGAACTGGGAGCCTAGAGAATCTGACAGATGGGGTGTCTATGTCAGGGTTTCTTGACCTTTTTTTATGTCGTAGGTCCTTTTTTTTTTTTTAAGCAATTGGGGTTAAGTAACTTGCTCAAGGTTACACGGCCAGTTATTTCTGGGTGTGGTGCTAAGTATCTGAGCCCAGATTTGATCCAGGTCATCCCGACACTGGAGCTGGTGCTCTTACTCGCTGGGCCACCTGGCTGCCCCTGTCATAGGTCCTTTTGGAAGTTTGGTGAAGCTGATGGATCCTGTCTTAGGATAAAAACGTTTTTAAATACATAAGTTAAAATGCCTGGGATTGCAAAGAAAACCAACAATACTGAAATAGTTATCAAAATAATTTTTAAAAACATATTACTGAATCTTACATTAAAAATCCCTGATCTATATTAATTTTAAAGTCCCAAGATATCAGAGGAAGAGATGGGGAGGAGAAGATGGTGAAATTCTATCCTCATCTCTGACTCTGAGAATTCCTACCTTTCTTCAAGGCTCAGTTCCTTTGTTACCTCTGCTTTTTACCCTCTAGTTTTTAATGTTTCTTTCCTCCCTTCTCAAATATACACACTAATTTTATATGTTAATAGTTATGAAATAGAATAGAAGCTCATTGAAGGCAGGGACTATTTCTTTATTGTGTTGTAGATTTCTTAGCACCTAATCTAATGTCTTGCATGCAGCAGTTACTTAAAAATAGTTTTTGAATTGGACTGAATACTTTTCACATGTGAGAATATGAAATCAATTGTGCCTAAGATTGTTATAGGCTAGACTACATGGTTATATACATGGTAAAATGTTATAGCTCCAATCTGAAAAGTCACTGCACCTTTATAGGAATGAATTCAGTGTAATTATATAATTGAAATCATCTCTCCTCTAAATATTATGTCTTCCAAAGAAAGAGACCATATGATTTTTAAAACTTTCCACCAGAAATATTTCTTTTTAATACCTAATTAACTTGACACAGGATATCTATTTTAGTCATTTTTTTAAAAAAAATCTGTATTGTTGACATTTGTTTACACTTAGTTATTATTCTTACACATGTTTTAAAAATAGGAACCAAAAGTAACTGTTATCCTCATTACTTGGACATCACTCACATTTTCTTCTTAGTACTCTTCCACAAAAGGACCTTTATTGTAAAAATTTATCCTTAAGTTTTATATTTTATTGAGTTTTGATTTTGAAGCTTTTTCTTGTTGCTAAAACTGCAGCTGTTTGACATCTTTAAGTAATTGTTCAGTATCCTCAAGCAGGTCGGCAATAGTTCACACAAGAAGGCATCAGACCATATAAACAGGCAATAAACCACATGCTGAAGCAAGCAAACATAGGCATAGAATGAGGATACTTAAGGAATGGAGCCCCCCTCCCTATGGGGAGAGAGAAAAGCTGCCCTACTACATTACCATGGTGAGTTTGTTAGTATATGCCATTCACAGGGCAGTATAAACATCTGTGAAGTGAAACAGAAAACACACTCTCTCCTGACAAATGGATAGAGCTAATCACAGTTCTATTGTGTATTATCTAAAGAGAATGATGAACAAATCCAAGGGTATAACAAAACAAATACCGTATTGACAACTTTCTTCCCTTAACTATATTGCAGCATGCCACTTGCCCTCATTTTAAAGGTATATTCACTCCATGAAAAATGTATAATAGTTTTAGTGTTTGAAGTAAAATAATACAATGCTCTGTAACTTTTACCTTCTAAATCAGTTCTTAACCATTTTTGTGTGTAGGGACTCTTTTGGCAGTTTGATTAAGCTTATTGACTCCTCAGAAAAAATGTTTTTAAATGCATAAAAAAAATCAAAGGATTATAAGGGAAATCAATTACATTTCAGTAAAAATGTATTTTTTCCTATCTAACATCACAGACCTTTCCCCCCTGAAATCTATTCAGAGTCCTTTTGGGGGGAAATGAGCCCCAATTAAAGAATCCCTGTTCTAAGTAAGTTTTCAAAGGAAGAAATTCAAATTAGCAACAGTGTTATTTTAAAAAGCTTCTAATCACTAATAATCAGAGAAACGAGAATTAAAGTAATCCTGAGGTCCACTTCACTCCTAGCAGACTGACAAAGTTGACAAGGTAAGAGTTTACTGATATTGATCTCCAAATAATTCATTACTCTAGGTATTTTGTAAAGGTACCCAATTTGATTTTACAACGAGAAGTTGGCATGGATGAAATTCTAGTAATGACCTACAAGAATAAGAACACAAATTATATAATGCAAATTTAAATGAAAGATGTCAATTTTGTGTATCTGAGGCATGAACCAACTTATTAACAACAACAAAAAACAAGCCAAAAATGTATCTGTAGGAATAAATAATTCTCTTAAGATTTTCCAAAATACTACCATGAAAAGGTTTGGGGTTTCCGTAGGTTGCAGAATTTAGACCTGGAAGGAAGCTTAGAGATCACCAAGGACAACTCTTTCATTTTCCAGATGAAGAAACTAAGGCCATGGGGTTAAGTGACTTGCATAAGATCACACAAGATCCAGGGAGTGGAGTCGGATTCAGATCCTTGCCCTCTGAATCTACATGCAGTGCTTTTGCCTCTATACCTTTGCCTTCTTTGATTAAAACACACACACACACACACACTCCCCCCCCAAACCCTCAGTGTTCTAGAAGGAAAATCTACTATGAGTCTAGTGCTCATAAAATAAGAAAGAATCCTATTTTAAAATAAGTAAATCATTTCTCCTTGATATGAACTGCTCCTTCTCTCTACTTACTTTGGGAATACTGACAGGGATATAAGGTCATGTTCTTGAGGTCTTCAAATCTTGTCTCCTTATTAAGTCCATCCCAGTACTATAGTACTGATGTACATTTGTACTACTACTAATCTGTATTCTTCTGACACCATATGAGGAACAAATCTCTTTCTGTGTTACTACCCAAACTCCTATTCTGTTTCATCCAAATTGATTCACACCTACTAGCCTTATCTTTGATATATCTATTTTCATGCCTTGCTCCATCTCCGTCCCGTCAGTCCTCCACTGCAATCTCCTTCTCTCTACTTCCCTCTTTCCATTCTACCCTTTGAGAACTTTCTCTCTATTGCCAAGAAACTTCCCTATATCCTGGATCTCTTCCTCTTCTAAAAGTTTTTTCTTCCTTTTTGCACTAAGTAAAGACTGACTGTCCTTTGAAGAAACAACATTCTGTGTGAGGTCATCTCCATACTAACAAGAGGCCTTCTTTCACACATTTCAACTCACAGGCCCAGTAGGAGGTATCCACATCCCATATCCTTTCAACTGCCACTTTCAGACACCTCTCTGTCCCTACAGCTCAACAACTTCTCCTTTTTAAATACACACTACCTAAAATAATCTTTCCCTGATTCTTGACATGATCTATTCATCTCCAGGAAACTCCATTTCCTACCTTTCTCAATGGTTTTAAACACTTGGCTTCTTCCTATTCCTTGACAATTCCTGGTAACTTCAATATACACAATGATCACCTACAACCCTCTGGCCTCTCAGGTCCTTATATCTTAACTCTCATGACTGCTCTATCTCTAGACTACTTTTTCTATTCACCTGGATGGTCATACTCAGGACCTTATGATTACTTAAAAATGCTCAACCTCCCTAAATTCCCTCTTTCCTCCATGCTTGCTCCTCATATACCTGTGCCTCTGAGGCGTTTCAATCTTTATAGAGTTAACCCTATAGCCAATCATTCCAATGATATATTTTCCTTCATCCTTGAATCCCATACCTTCTTGACTTATTTGCTAATCTCCAATCCTAGAGTCCCTCCACTATTAACCTTCTATGTTCATACTCCAGAAGCACTGAGTGTTGCTGAAGGCAATCACAAAGTCTTGATTTAGTCTATGACAAGTTTGTGCTTGCTACACAAGAGTTCTTTTTCTCATTTCTTATGAACTCCCTAATACAACATTTGCAGCAGCTATTTCTAAATCTTTTCTGTCAAGTCCATAACTCTTCCTTAGAGAAGCTAGATGGCACCGTGGATAGAGCACTGGGATTGGAGTCTGGAAGATCTTAATTCAAATCGAGCCTCAGACACTTGCTAGCTATTTGATCTTGAGCAGATTGTTTAACCTTTTCCTGTCTCAGTTTCCTTAACTGCACAAGGGGTTCACAGTTAAATTCACAGTTAAATGAGGAGACTGAAGTTCTCTGATGTAAATTTCCTTATGTCCCTTTATATGTATGTATTTAAAAACTTCTTAGAAACTTCTAGCTTCTTCTTTCTGGTCTCAGAGGATAATGTCGATCTCCTCTACACTGAATCCCCATACCTAAATCCCATCTCCTCATATCTACTCTGGTACCTCTCTCCTCATCCTCTTTCATTTTCAACTAATTCACCTCTCTTGGCCTACAGAAATTCTCAGGTCTCTATTCTAAAGATCCCTTCTTTAGATCATACTTTCTCCTCAAGCTATTTTGTTGTCTTCCTCCTCTCCTCCAATAATAAACTTTTAGAAAGAGTTATATACCAGCTACCCTGCTTCCTCATTTATTCCTCTAACTCCTGATATCTGGTTTCTCTCATACTATCAACTGTATTTATATGCTCTCTCTACACTTTCTCCCTTGGCAAACTCGCTTATTCCCATTGAAATAGCATACTAGGTCTCTTCTCCAGTCTCTCCCCTCTCCAATCCATCCTTCACACAACATCTAATAAAATCTTAGAAAAGTTTACTAAATGTATTACTGAGAGAGGCCATGAACTCTCTTTAGAAAATCCTTAAAGATGGGAAAGATTTCCCTTTGCATGGGAGTTAGTTGTCGTTCTGCATGACGGCAAGACAAGTAGAATATCAGATAAACTCCCAAGCTTCTCTATGATTCTATAAGAAAATGGATATATCCATTATGAATATAATTATGGATATCACTAAAAGCCATATGAGTCATGACATATAGTACTACTAAGGGCCTAGTTTTACTTTCTGTTCTGTTTTTATGGGGTGAATTTAGTAAGGCTGGGAAAGATTTTTTAAACGAAAACTTTTAGACATCTGTGGTATATTACAATATATTAATACATGTACTTTGCTGTCTCTTTCCTTAACAGAATGTTGCCATGTTTTCAGTTAGGGCAAGACAGAATTGCTCATCTTCTCCTCACAGCCCATCTGGTTTTGCCCAAGCTGCTTGTGAAACAGCACTCTAAAGAGAGAGACATGTTATTAGAAGTAGATGTTAATACACTTAACACTGACTGTGTTATTTACAATGCATACGCAAAGTTACACATCTCACCTTCTACATGACAAATTATTGGGCATTTAAAAAAATCTAACTAAAAAAGAAATTTAAAGAATGTGTAATTTTGCTAACTCATCATTTAGCAGTTCAAATGTGAACACATAGAGGTGGTACCATAATTACTAACTATGAAACTCCATGTATTAAAAAAAATGCAAGAGATATTAAAGTACCCATATCATGAAATAGTTATTTTGTTGATTCTTTTTTGATCTTTCTTATATCAAATAAATCTTATGAAAGAGTTTCTTAGCATTATAAAAATCCTGTGCTTTAGTAAAAATATTTTTAAGGGGTGGGGAGGGAACAAGACAGCAAAGCAGATAGCTCTATACATTTTATAGCTGTGCTTCTTAAAAATCAACATGGTGCATACACCATGTGAACTGTCACATTAATAACCCTATGCTGATATTCAAATTTTCTGTCTTAAGCTAAAGAAAGATTGAATACCCTGCTGTTGTGTGGCCAAGATTGAAGAGGTGTCTCACTGACATTGTTCAAAGTTTATGAAAATATATGAATGCTGAAATGTCATTGGCTTTGTGCCTCCAACAGACTGTGGTTTTATGAGAAATCAGTCTTTTAATCAAAATGATTGAATACCTTAAGGTCGAATCCAAAGATATCAGTTAATATCTAGAAACGTGCTATTTCTGCAAATTTTGCCAAGCTGTACATATTGTGGTGCATTTTAAAGTGTTAATTTGTGCATTCCATATTGAAAATTGATCTTGAGTTTTAGCTTTTTGTCAAGCAAAAACATATGGTTCTAAGCTCTCTGCATTTTACGTGACGGCTGTTGTAGCTGTCACACGTGCAAACTTGATAACCGATGTGACACATACGCAAATAATTTGCTTGTTTAGTAACAATTCAAAGATTCATTATTCATGCAAAAACACATTTTTTAAATGATCAGATGGAAATAGTCTTCATTTTGTACAACCTACTCTCGGTGGTGTGCAAACTCTGATAAAATAAAGCTGGGAACTAAGTGGTATTAAAACAAATCCAAGAATATGGGTATTTTCAGATAATCATTGAACCAGATGGTGTTTTTTGTTAATTCTGCCATCAGTCTGAGAACTTGATGTCTTACATCTGCACTTGGTAAAATAAATTTTGCCACTGACATTATTTCAGTTTTCTTAAAATATTTCAATCAGTTTTACACCAAGATTTGCAAACATCTGCCACAGTAAAGGCCTGTAAGATGAAATCGCTTCGGAGAATTCCTTTAAGAATACATAGTATGATAATAAACTTTACCTTTTATTTATTAATGCTGTTGCTAAAATTTCTGAAATACAAGTGCATATGGGTGTTTACTTAATAATAATTAAAAACAATTCTAGTCTTATAGCACTGTAACAAAGTGACATGCCAAGAGGATCTCCTCTACACCAAATCTCACCCTTACATTTAGATTCTATTTCTTCATATCTCCTCTGGGAATTTTCTCTCTCTCAAACCTTGTGAACTGACAAATATAGGGAAAGAAGTCACCATAAGCATTGTTGTGATAATGTGGGGGTGTTACAATGGAAGTTCATAATGCATTATTTCACTTTCTTAGCATAACATTGAGAATTCAATTTCCACTGAATAAAAAATTTAAAATAACCTAGCTGTATTCTTTCTCCAAAATTTCTATGAAGTATGTAGGAATCATACTAAAATATTATAAATCAAATAAAAATTATCAGCAACTTTATCTGACCATATGAAATTCTTCATAAATGTTTTTGCTACAGTATTATACTATATAAAACACATGCATAGTCTCATATTCATATATCAAACTATTATATGGGCTATAGATATTCCATTTAAATAAACTAAATCAGAATAGTCTTTAAGAGTGAAACTCTGATAGATCATAAGGACTGGTTACCAGGTTATGTTTGTAAGTTTGATCATTAATTTCCTCCCTTTTAAAAAAAATCTATTTTGTATGAGTAATTCTTGAGTAATATTCATCAGCCTAGTATCAATGGCCTTTCCTCAGCTAGATTATAATAATACTAAGAGCAGAAATGGTGCTTTCTCACTCTTTGATATACTCTACAATTATTGCATACCAAAATTCACATCCATGAACTGCTCTTTAAAAAAATCTTTTGTGCTGATGTTATTGTTATATCAAATTAATTTTCAAATTTCTTTCCCTTCTCTAATGAGTCAAAGTATTCCTTGTGATGGCGGAGGAAGCAGTCCAGCAAAACCAATTGCCACATGAACCATGTCTGACAGCACCCAGAGTTCCTTCTGTACCCAACTTTGCTATCAATGGATAGAGGTACATTTTATCAACACCTCTCTGGTTCAAGTCATTATAATTACATAATGTGCAGTTTTGTTTCACCATTCTTTCTGTTTATACTCTATGGTCATTGTAGATATTGTTTTCTTGGTTCTGCTTACTTCATTTTGCATCAGTTCAGGTCTTCCCTTGCTTCTTCAACTCACTATGTTCACCATTTCTTATAGTTTGGCAATATTCCATTATATCCACATACCAAAATTTCATTAGCCATTCCCCAATCATGGATTTATCAGATCATAGTAGATTTAGAGCTGGAAGCATCCTTAAAGGTCATCTAGTCCAATCTCCTCATATTATAGACAAAGAAACTTAGTTTCACAGAAATGAAAGTAGAAAGTATAAGAAAAGGGATTCAAAGCCAAGTCTTCTGATTCCAAATCCAGTTTTCTATTCAATATAATGTCTTCCTTTAATTATTAAAGGATACCTGTTTTGATACCAATTGTTTTCTTTTTCCCTATCACACCTACACAACCCACTTAAAAATTAATGCTATTTCC
The DNA here is from genome assembly GCF_028583685.1 of Petaurus breviceps papuanus. Classification (NCBI taxonomy): domain Eukaryota; kingdom Metazoa; phylum Chordata; class Mammalia; order Diprotodontia; family Petauridae; genus Petaurus; species Petaurus breviceps. Next base: position 928,448 of record NW_027185887.1, on the reverse strand, counting down.
TCTAGAGAACAGAGAAAAAAGGGAATGGGGAAACAGAAAAAAAGGAGGGAAAAATAACTTTATAACACTGTCATCTGACCCTTCTAAATGGTCTTTTTGGGGGTGGCTAGGTGGCGCAATGAATAGAGCACTGGCCTTGAGTCAAGAGGACCTGAGTTAAAATCCGGCCTTATACACTTAACACTTACTAGATGTGTGACTTTCGGCAAGTCACCTAACCCCAGTTACCCTGCCTATCCCTTTGCAAAAAGCAAAAAATAAATTTAAAAAATAGTCTTTTTGATCACTTGCCTACTGGAGTCTATGTAGAAGGAGGAAAGAGAGAGAGACACATCCCCAGTCTCTATTTCACTGCCTACTCTCTGGCCTTCTGTCTACTAGGCAATACATTTCTAGCTGCTTGCTCATCCTTGGCCCATTTCCTCGACCTTCACTCCATTTGGAGATGTATTGCTGTACTCCCTGTCTACTTCTGGATGCCTCTTCTTTTGCTCTCAATCATAATACTTTGTAAGCAGTCCTCCTCACAGTATAATTTCAGTATAATTTTTCACCTAGTTCACTGATGGTAATACAATAACATTCACAAAAAATGATAAAATTACAGAATATTAGAACTGGAAGGGACCTTACTTAGAGACTATAGAGTCTAACTTTCTTATTCTCCAGATAAGGAAATACAGTCTCAGAGGGAAAATGACTTAGCCCAAGTTAGACAAGTAGTAAGCAGCAGAGTCAGGATTCGAACCCAGATTTTCCAAGTCTTTTTATCCAAAGTTCAGTACTTAATTCCATCCTGCTCTGCCTCCTCCAAGACTGGGAGAGATCTCTGCAAAGAGTTAATAGCAATAGCTATGGCTATGAAGGAGCATAAGGCTGGCCTGGTCTAGGCAGGGGGTGGGGTGAGGAGG